>NW_017296691.1:129699-134816 GCF_001594075.2 Trachymyrmex cornetzi | reverse complement strand
TTTCTGATTCGTCCATTTTCCACCAGAATTACTGTTTAATCCAACCAGATCATTTTTCTCAGTGTACAGAACTATAAATTACGTAAAGTATAAAAAAATCTAGCAAGTATATTAAAAAATGTATATTTATTATATTTTATTTTTTAGCCATCTTCTTTATACTTCACGTTTAAAAATTATTTTTTGCCATTCCCGTTAAAAGTCACATAATTTTGGAATGCATTTCGTAATTCAGGCCCTTCTAACTTACGTGATTGTTACATATGTGTAGTTACAATTACATTCGCAACTTGATTTCGTTACACGAGTAATATTAAATAAAGTAAATTATTAATAGATATTTTTTATATATTATTTTTACAAAATTAAAACAATAGAATTTGACAAAAATTATTTTATTATTGCCGTAATTTTATTTCATGTGTGATGAATATATTCTGTATGAAACGATACAAATATTTATCACGATTCTCTCCATCAAATTAAAAAAAATTATATGAGAAAAATATCTAAATAAAAACACTTTAAATACTTTTTTTTATCAGTTAGATAATGATGTGTAATTTAGCAGATATTTGCTATAGACATTTCAAGCTATTTAATGCTGTCCATGTCGTGTCGTATTTAACGAGTCTCGTGAATAAACTCGGCAATTATATATATACTAATAGATTATATCAATGTCGATCAGTAGGACATTAATATAGAAAATACATTAATAGAAATTAGATCACAAATCTCGTTTACAATGTCCACTTCTTTTTTTAAAAACAGCGTATATTAAAATTATTATTTTATATAAATTAAATATTTAAATCTGTAATGTTTCTAAATGGAATAAAATACTAGTTTTATTCCACAAGAAAGTTGGCATAAATAAAAAATCATTATTGAATGTTATATTAGATCCACACTACACTTATATATTTTGGATAATGAAGCATTTCGTACATACACACATGCGCAATTATACTATTGTTAAAATTAATTACCACGCATACTCCTTTAGATAAATCCTTGTGATAAAATGTTATATAAATCTCTAGACATTATTTTAAAATAACTATACTGTAGTACTATAAAAAGAACCAATAGTATAATATACATATATACAATAGTATAATAATTATTAAAATTTCATTAAAATATGCAATAAAAAATTATCCAAAATATGTATCATAATATTTAACCTTTTGTCACACTGAAGTCCAAATGATCCCAGAGCGCATTTAATGAGTAATTTTTTTTACTTCATAGAACAAAAGTTGTGAATACGGTAATCGGTTAAATGTGTTCTGGAGTCATTTTGATCACGTGATCATTACGGAACATTTTAAGAAATGTGGCCACAAAGGATTAATTTTTCATGTAACAATAATACATATAATATTTTAAAGAGTAACGCGATAATACATGAGAATATGCATAAAATTATATTCTCGATAGTCAGGGAGAGAGAATTGCACTGAAAATATATATAAAATAAAAATGAAATAATTTATCTTTTATAACACAACCAATTAGATTGTAATTTTATATACATATAACAAAAACGTTTACGTATTAAAAGACATTTTATATTTTAAGATTTTTAAAACGTGGATAACAAAAAATATTTATAATTATTTACAGTATTTATTTGCATTTAATTAAAACACGAAAATTCTATTACGTAAGCAATATTCTCGTAAAGCAATAAAATGTCTGCTCTTGTCTTTGAATATATATTTATTAGAACTTGCGATTGAAAATTTTCGTAAGCATATTTAAATATAAATATATATTCTTTACAACATGTGTAATAAGAATAACTAAGAAATTTGTATCTGTATTTAAGAAAATAACGAGATTTCAATATAACGAAAGTAAATATAAAATAAATATAATCTTAATCAAAATTTTATAAACAATATAATATAAGTACGAATCTATAAAAATATTATTTTTGAATAATATGACGATAACCATTCATAAAACTTTCATCTTACAAGAGAGCATATTAAAGTGTATATCTAGATTACAAATAATAAATATAACAAATAACATTTTGAAGTAGAAAAATTTTACAAATTGGCGTTATTATAATAAACGACAATACAGATATTAATTTCAAACGTATATAACATTACACAGTAAAAATTAAAATATAGGTATTTTACGCGATTATATTGCACTTTGAGTGTTCTGTCTTTTCTCTTCCTCGCTTTCTCTCTCTCTCTTCCCCTCCTCCCCTCTCTCTCTATACGTAAAAAATATAAATTTTTTTGCTAATTTGTACAAAAACTAGCATAATTAAACAATTTTTTAAATTTTTTTAAAAAAAGAGATGTATCTGCATCTCAAAATATAAAATAAAAAAAATATTATAATCTTTAAAAAATACGTTTCTCGCTGTTATTATTTTTATCTTTACATAGAAGCATTAATTATAATAGTTACATTATTTCTTTCTATTTCCTTTGTACATTTATTATCGCGTGCATTCATTAATCGATTTCTACGAAACGTCATAAAATATTCTACAAGGCGTCGACGATTGAACGATGGCAGCTTAATGTTGATCTCCCTAGGTTCATTTTTCTGGTTAATTTTAGTCAAACTGGTGGACCTAACCATAAAAATAAATATATATTTCTTATTATAATGAAACAACACACACACACACACACAAAATTATAACGTTAAATTTAAATAACAATAATTCGATTCAATGTGGCTTAGCACATATAATAAAAATTTAGTTATCTTCTTTTCAGAAAAAATGTTCTTAAAAAATGATGTGAGCATATATATGTTCAGCATATATATTTCAGTTCAGATATGAAATATTAAATATCTTAATATTTAATAGATATTTTCTAATACACAATTTAATAAAAATAAATTTAATATTTAATATTAAATAAATTAATTTGTTTCTCAAATTTAATCTTTTCAGTAAAATATCAAAAATTAATAAATCGCAAAATAAGTATAGATATGATTTAAGTTATGTAAGAAAGACAAAATTTTTCTTAATTTAAAAATTAAATATTTAAATAGATTGCAGAAATATGAATATACAAGCATAGAATTCATAAATAAAGCTACTTGGTTCAGATTTCTCATATATAATATTAAAATAGCATACAAAATAGTTTTACGTATATTATAACATATCTATATGTATAAGTTTTACCTTGCTTTACTTTTAATCCGTATCAATCGAAAATTTTAATTAGCCTCTTTATCGTGTATAATTTTAGATTTGTTTAACAATTAAAAAGAGAGTCCTACCTGTTCTTACAGTTAGTACAAGAATCATCAGAAGCATATACTGTCTTCGTATTCAATGTCGATAGTTTTACTGGACTGTTGGAAACTTTTATCTGGACTTTATTATTTATGGAGTTTATCGAGTTATTAATATGAATAACTACTGGATTCAAGTTATCTTTAGCATTGCTAAATCCATGTTCAAAAGATGAAGGTGAATTATTTATGATAATTGTATCGCTTGACTCATTGTATGTAAAGCACCTGTAATTTACTATATCGTTATTATCCTTATTTAAAGGTTTTAGGTTAAGAGAAATATGTAAAACAAATGTTTATCGTGTTTAATTTGATCACAGTACATTATTGTTAAATCATTACATTGTTAAATTATTTCTCAGTATAATTAATAAGAAATTAAATAGATAAATTTCAGTTCATAATTCTCACGGTTTTTATAGAAATAATTATTAAAAATAATTAACTAGGAACTAATTAAAAATTAACAACAAATTAGAAATAATAATGAGAATTAAAATTTATTATGATTTATTATGATTTAAGCGATGTCTTACCTGGCATTATTTTGCATAATTAAATTACAATCTTCTACAGTTTTTGATGGTATCTGGTACAATTTTTTATTTCGTGGCGGTTTTACTGGATTAGATGTATTTAAGTTTGGCAACGAGGAAACAACTTGTTTAACTTTTGTTATCACTGGCATATTATATGGAATAGCTGCAGTATTCTTAGCAGAAATTTGTCTTTCATTATGCATATTAAGCGAAGATGTGTTAGTTATTTCAATTTCACAAGCTTTATTATGATCGGCCTCTTAAATAAGAAATATGACAATTAAATCGTTTATACATTTACAATTGGTCTTTCCATCTATGTTACATACTACTCGGTGAATATTTCAAATCAACAAACGACGAAAGCAGGTTTCAATTGAATAGATATATTCCAACTTACTGTCCGTTTCCTTCTTTTCCTTGCGAAGATTATGTAATATAGTAATACAATAAACTAAAGCAACAGATGCTATTGTACCACAAGCTATTGTTTTATTGAAACACCAAATCGCCATTTTACTACCACTATTCGTAAATGATAATTTCACTTTAACGCGTGTAACGCGACGATCACACGAATACTGTTTGAAGGAAACATCGAGAGTGACAATAACAAACCATATTTCACCAAGCAAACCTATATAGCCAAATATTTGAAAGCAGAACATTTGGCATGCTTATATGTATGATTTGTACACAAACAATGGATCCTTATTCTTGGCACATGAGACATTATTGTAAATGCAATATAGGGTAAGGTTGCCGAAATCGCACCACTTTTCATATAAAGGCTTATAACTCGGAAAGTAAGAAGGATATTCTCAATTTTTTAGCGGCGTAATAAACTGCAATCTTTTCCTTTTCATATGTAATTTTTTCAGATTTTTTTTCTATTATTATAATATTTTAAATGAAGATTTTTTACATATTTGTAAATAGTGCGATTTTGGAAATACGTTGCCTAAATCGCACCATAGGTTGTTGAAATCGCACTTCTATTACAATATACATTTATAATATATATTTTTACATAATAAAAAAAGAAATAAAGTGTAAAAAATATAAGAAATATGATTAATGATGGAAATGGAGGGGGGATAGAGAAAATAAATAAAAAACTTAAAATCTAAACTTTATGTATTGAAAAATTAAACTAAAATTCTTTTGAAATACAATGAAATGAAATGAAAGAAATGATTTCAAAGATCTTTGGTCCGCCAAACGTACATGCTTATTGTAGAGGTTATGGTTATGTCGCACCGACATGCATTGTGGTTATGTGTA
>NW_017296691.1:113046-129341 GCF_001594075.2 Trachymyrmex cornetzi | reverse complement strand
AGTGTGTGAATAAAATAACTGATTTTTTAGGCGAGGTAGTGCGATCTAGGAGCCGGTGCGATATCGGCAACCTTACCCTATTTTATTGTTTTTATTGTAACACCAAATTGAGATGCACACACACACACACACACACATAAAGGCTTAATATGCTTAATATTATCCTATTTTATTGTTTTTATTGTAACACCAAATTGAGATGCACACACACACACACACACACACATAAAGGCTTAATATGCTGTTACAGATTTAAACAGAATAAAAACAAGAGATATATGAATATTTAATATAAGATTAATATTCAATCATTAATCGAGTAACAAATCGTATAAAAAAATCAAATAAAAAAGTACAAAGAATTATTATGAAATCATTTTGCATGCAATCGTATGCAAGAACAGTGCGATTGCATAACGTAAAATATATACATAATACGGAACAATTTATACGTTATATAATATTTTTTCGGATCTTCCAAATATTCCCAGTTTTTTAAAACAAGAAAAACAAATAAACTCTCGAGAATGTCAAAATATAAACAGAGAACAGGCTAATGAGAGTTTTTTCGCAGTAAGTCGTGCGAGCAAATGATTTATTAAATACGAAAAAATCAGACGTTTCGGTTTACATTCGAGCCATCCTCAGTGTATCTGATCCATATACAATCAAAAATTCTTAACTGGTTAGATAAAGTTTTTCAAACTTTAATATTATATGAGTATAAAATAAGTATAAAATAGAATAATTTCAAGCATGCGTTTTGTAAAAATACAAACAGTTGCAAGAATTATCATTTAGTGTTAGAAAATTATTTTAGATAAACGGATGGGAAGTAAGTAACTTTTGAATAAATAACTTTTCAGTGAGATTTAAACATTTTTCTATAATTTCTTTTATTCTTCTTTATGCTTCTTTTCTTCTCTATTACGTGTAGCACGGTAAGCGGCACGGGCCAGTGACAAATCCACGTTACTAAATTTTAATAGAATTAATTGATTTAAATGCAATTATTATTAAATGCAAGTATTATTAAATCCGTTGAAAAAATGAGAGTATTGATGAAATGTGCATAGAAATAAGTTAATATATTAAAAAAAATTCATATTAAAGTTTATTTGTCTAGCCCATGCCGCTTACCGCGCTATATGTAATAGAAGGGAAAAGAAGCAAGCGGCACGGTTTGCGCGGTTCCTATAGTTACCTATATTTAGTTTCTGTATCGCGTACCGCGCTACATATAATCGCACCCTTAAAGTTCAAGAAAAATATTGCTTTATTGACAATGTACGAGAGATTATTAATTTACTATACAATATATTTATTTTTTAGAATATTTGTTACATTTTGGTCATTAAAATTTTTATCTAAATGTAAATAAAAAAATTATGTATTAATTATTTTTACTTGTTATGAAATGTATGTCATAAAAGGTAATTAAATAATTAAAATTATACAATATAGAATGATTATGTAATACCTTTTGATTTTTCGTTGTGTATTTTTTCGACTTTTATACTTTCGCTATCTTCAGCTGTATATTTTTCTAATAGTATACAATCTGTACAACATAGTGTTTTATTCACTGTAGCACAAACTGTTTTTATCACCATTTTTCGTTTTTACGTTAACCATTTCGATGTAAATTCTAATCTAAGTAAATTGTGTCCTTAAACGGTAATCTGGAATACCGAATTGGTTATTGTCAACTATTAAAATCAGACTCATTTAAATAGCTTAATAGATTTTGTTTGTAAATATAAATTCTCAGGAAATTAAAATGGAGCAGTTTAAACTTAATATATATTACAGATTGTAAACAATTTGTGTACTTTTAGATAGAAGAAAAGGCTATGTACGAACAATTTGAAAATATCGCGACCTAACTCATAAATATGGTAATATTCAAAATACTATTAGCGCATGGTAAAGCGATATCAATAATGCATATTTTATATAAATTTTAAAGTTTAAACTTGTTCTGTTAAGACGTTAAAAGTAATTTGTTGTAAAAGTTAATTTATAAACGAAACAGTAGGGGAGACCGGGGCCGATTGTCGCAATTTTTGATTATTGATTTTTAGAAAAAAGTGGATGCCTGATTTTGAAATATTATGTACGTTACAATATACCTACATCCTTTAGGTATTAAAAAAAATATTACTCGTAAATTCATCATATCATAAAAATAAGTTATTTAATTTTAAATGATGCTGCGAAAATATGACAATTAACCCCGTGTTCTGGGTTGATTGTCACACGTTCTAGAATTGGCAGTAGCATATTTGTTATGGACAACACATAAAAAACACATATAAAAAACACAATTTTTATTTTAATATCAGTTCTATATTTTGAGAAATAATTGTAAATATAGTATTAATATAAATAAATCACAGTTTTTGATTATTGATTTTTAGAAAAAAGTGGATGCCTGATTTTGAAATATTATATACGTCACAATATACCTATATCCTTTAGGTATATTTAAAAAAATATTACTCATCATATCATAAAAATAAGTTATATAATTTTAAATGATGCTGCGAAAATATAACAATTAACCCCGTGTTCTTTGGTTGATTGTCACACGTTCTAGGATCGGCAGTAGCATATTTGTTATGGACAACACATATAAAAAACGCAATTTTTATTTTAATATCAGTTCTATATTTTGAGAAATAATAGTAATTAAAGTATTAATACAAATAAAATAGTTATTTTAGTCATAAAATACGTAATTTGTTTTTATATACCAGTTTCTATATGAAAAATGAAAAAATATATATCTATATGAAATATAATATATTTGTAAGTATATTCTCTGAAAATGTGTTCTCTAAAGATATTAAAATTAATTGTCACCTAATCTCATCTCATTTTGGTCAATCTACCCTACATAGCCATTTTTAATAAAAGAGATTGTATTCACAAACTTAGTCAGAATAATGATTACTTAATTGTTGCAAAGATCTTCTAAGATATGTCATTTTCTATGAATACAGAGATATTACGATTAATAATGCCAAAGACTTGTCAGACAACAAAGTAGGTGATTATAAAAATTTACTAGCCAACTTCATTTTCTCAACAATCGTTATAAATAATATATACAATGCTTATGGTGTAAACCATTTTACACAATAAATTAATATTGTATTAGCTATCTACAGTCAAAAAAAGAGATTTTTCTGCCGTGTCTTATTTGAGTTATAAGCATTTTGACACTCAACCCCGTACGACAACTATAAGCCTCGGTCTCCCCTATACTGATGTCCGTAAAATAGATGATATGGAACACTGCTAAAATTAAGTTTCTTTGTTAAAAAAAGGTTTAATATTAATAAAAATGTTTAAAGAGATGAAAACTGTATTGAATACATTATCGTATACATTAGTAAAGAAAACTGAGCTACAGTAAACAGTTATTTTGAAGAACTAAAAAAAAAAACGGATTTCCGTGATCGCATAAAAGCACTGGATCATCGCTAGATGAAGTGCACTGAAGTTGAGGGAGATCACATTGAAAAATACAAATTTGATACCTAAAGCTGTATGCTTTTATTATTAGCAAAGTTTTCAAATTTACCTGTTATTATTGTGTATTTATTTTCTGTTTTTTTTTTTATTAATGCTCTTGTGCGTTGAAGTACATTATTATGATTTTTTGTTCTTTTATTTTTTACCTAACAATAATAAAATATTATAAAGATATAAACATTTCGAAGAAGAAAGGAGAAATACAGTTTGTATTTTAACGGTGATAATAAAAGCTATGATTGTGTGATACACGTTAATAATTTCATGTTCACGCGGTTCACGTATTTTATGAATATAAAAGGCATTTTTGTTTGTTGCTTTTTACGAAGAGCAAACTTCTGAGACTGCGGAAATGGTCAAAGGTGGTTTTGATAAATTGATATACATTAAATCAGCATAACAATATATTCCATTAAAAATACCTTTATTCTAGTCAGCGTGGGAAAAAAGATAGAACGTACATAGATGAATATTTAATGATATTTAATAGCAACCATATTAGAGCAGAAAACAAGTCATGCAAAAAGTATCGTTGTGCAATCACGTTACAATGTACAGACTACAGCATAAAAAATAAAACTTGCGTTTAAGATAAAAAAAAGATGCTTTGTGTTAAGCTCTTGAATACAAAATGACAAAAATAAAGTTTGATATTTAGGATGTTTCCTATAACTATAAAGATTCATGTTTGGAATACATTTTTCATGTAAAAATAAGAAATATTCAATTTAGAATTTTATATCACATTTATTCGATAATCGTTCAACCATATCGTATATTTTTCTTGCAAAATCTGCAACAAAAAGTGCAATTGCGCAATGTTTGAAGGACATAAGATCTATTTCCGTGATATATTTTGGTATTGATATCTGTACTGTGACAGGCAAAAGCTAAAAACAAAACTTTTATGAATTATTTAATTTATACGTTTTATTTATTAGTTTAACTCTAGAATCTGATAAAGTCGGTAACGTACGGTTATCGATAAGGTTCCGTTAGAATGTAACATATGCGCAATATAAGGTTTTTGCGAAGTAATACAACATACATATGAAGGCTTATCAGACTTGTCAATCGAGCAGGATCATTATCGCCTGCAGGATCGTTATATCAGCGTTTGAGAATACGCCTATCAAATTACTGTAGGAATTAATTATTGCGTGGAATTGCAATTATTTTTTTATACCTACCGCAAAGGACCTTGGTGTTTCTTCAAAAGATTAATGATTCTTTAATCGCTGCTGACAAATTTGCCTTACATTTTTAATGTACTAATGCATTAACTTATGGAAACACAAATGAATAGAAGACACCGTATTCGGTCAAGATGGATCTTCGTGCCTAATAAATTTTTTTTGATATTATATAATTTCGAGTTCAAGCAAACTGTGAATCAATTATTTGTTAGTGTTGGAACACAATTAATACCAAAGTAGACTAAAGCTGGATTTACAAATAAAGTAACACATTTTGTATATGTAATTATTACAGTTATATAGAATAATGTAAATTAAATATAAAATCTGTTTGAAACAATTAAAGCAATTTCTTTATAGCAACGCATGAACAATGGAATTAATATAGGTACTTGATTATCACTAAACGTTACATTTCCGCAGTAATATAATAAAATTAATTTCCTTTATGTAATTTAGACTCAATAATTATAAATAGTCAACAATATCAAGATTGATTAATAAAATGAATATCTAATTAATAACAGATATTTAATTCGATTTACTTAATTACCTTTTGTAGTTTCGTTGACATTTCTATTTACATCATAAATTAATCATACACAGAATTTTATGTTACATTCTTTACATCTATTTATAAATGAAAAAAAATATTTTGGAATGTTGACAATAAGATATTTTTATTTACGTGTACAATTATCCTAATTAATATATAAATGATATAAGTCGTTAATTAAATGTAAATGTATATCATATTATCGTTGTAAGCTGCCAAAACTATAGTGACGTCAATCAAACGTAACGTAATTGCCACAAAATAGAGAAAAGAGATGCAATCTTTCTAAATGAATTACGTCCTTGACTCGCACTTTCCATATCTACATCCGTGCTAGAACAACCTGAAGAGAATGCATATCCTGTACGTTTATCTATTTGCTTATACAATACATATTTAGCAATACTATGAAGGAGATTAACGAGAGCTATTAAAAGATGCTACAAGTTAAATATTTTCTGTGTACGTGTGAATAAGAAATTATTATCGTATAATAAGAATACATTTATAATTTAATATAAATGAAATACAATACATTTATAATTTAATATAAATGTATTGTATTAGATTACTCAGTTTTATTCGCACATTTTCTATCGCAATAACCAATGACATAGAAATTATACTATAATGCAACTCTGAAATACCACGTATATAATTGAATGGTAATTTGCATACCACGTGAAAAATATCTAGTCATAAAATAAAAGAATTATAATTTACAAAAATTGCTGCCACGTGCTGTATATCTTGAGGTATATGCAGGTAATTGTGAACTAATAGCTGTCTACATTATGCTCGTATAACGAAATCTCTCACGGTCAAATCTGTTAGCAGAATAGTTATGTACGCTCTATAGCTATTACTTAAGTAATCATCATGATCGAATGATATCTTAATCAGACCGTGCGGAACTTATGACTATAAAGGCCCTTTGCTAAGCAGACACATAAAGTTTATAATACTTATATCATATACTATACATATAATGAAATAAGCTTATGCATTCGCTGTCATTATAAAAAAATTACATCTCGATTTGTACGTAACATTATTGAAATTACTGTAAATTCTTTGAGTATAAACTTAGAATTTAATTTTTCCTAGCAACATTATTATCATGATTTTAATTTTTTCAACTTAATTAATCCTCAAAAATTATAAATTTCTTCATACAACAATACCAAAATTCAGCAAAGAATAATTTCAATATTTATTGTATTTTTGAAATTTAGAGTGTTTCTCAAAAGCTTTTTATTTTTAATTACTTAAAATTAAAGGATTTGTTCGTCGTTTTTTAAAAACGATGTTTTAAGGAAAAATCAATTAAATCTATATTGTTCAAAAGATTTACAGATAAAAAAGGCCAATCCAGAATACCTCGTATATAATTTATATATTAACTTCATAACATTATGATAATTTCAACAAATTGATTGTAGGTACATAACAACATTATTCATGGATTGTAAAGGTCATACTATCAAAAATGGACATGATAGCGCGTACGATTAAATATGATAATTGCAATTGGATATTCAATCAAACATTCCGAAGTACTGGATAGGCACGTTGTCTACACGATTTTGTCGCTCTATTAATTTACATTCCTTTCGAGAGATATTATATAAGTAACAGGATAATTAATGGAATTGCACAGTAAATCGTCGCTTCAATAATTTCGCAAATATTTTTTAAACTTGTAATCATATTTATTAATACAAATGTATTAATAAAATTCTATTTTTTTTTAACACAGAAGTCACGCTGCGAGCGTATCAATTTCGATAATCATGGCATGACTTTAAGGACAAAGTGCAAATCATCGAATTGTGAAATTCTCTGAAACATATATTCAAGGCGAGTGAACTTTCAAAAATGTAAAATCGTAATAAGATTTAAAATTTGAGTTATCTGGGAGCCGGTACAATTTAATCAAGACACCAAGTAAGCCATCCGTTCTGTAATAGGACAACGTAATTGACCATATATTATCTCTAGTATTCGTTTTATGAGCGTATTAAATGATTGCGCTTACATGCGTTTAAAAATCATGCACACGCCATACAACAACCTTGGTCTCCATAACATACACCATTATTAGTCCCTCACTAGTACACTCACATGCACGCGTGGGAGCATTTTATACGCTTAAACGTTTATGATAAACAATTAATAGCTTAATTATTAATTGAAGAATCAAAGATCCCCGTACATAGATCGCGAATGTGAGCGTTTAGAATTGTGCATGATCTAAATCGACATCTTTGCACGTACATCTTAAACTATAACCATTATATTAATAAAGAATTTATGTCAATGACCATGGTGGATCAATTCTAGGAAAAATTATAATGTAATCGAATGCATCGAATTTTTGATAAATAATCGAATTCTATAAAATAAACACTCTTAATCACGTATCGCCAAAAATTGGCGGTACGTCGAAATATAAACTATATAAGTAGATATAAATTACAAAGAGAAATATAAATTACAAGGAACATAATATGAATATCATTAAACATGAAGTACCTCAAAGGAATTGTGAGAACTCTATTCACCGGTGCTTAATCTGATCGTATCGAAATAATTGATTGATTTGATTGTGCCGAAAGTTATATTTCATTCTGTCAGTTGAATAATTCTGTTGCTATGTTCTTTGTTTGAAATGTTGGTGGTACATACGCAGAACCTTGTACCTCCAAAAGAAAAATACCGCAAATTCACCTTATATATGTTCATTTTATTTTTTGTATTTCTTATGTCATACTAATATTCCGAGAAAAATATCTATTATAGAGACGTTTTTCTCGAAAAATACCTCCTATTAGTGTATAACTCGAAATATCATTTTTACTTTAGGACTTTTGTCTCGAATTTGATAATGTTACGCAGTACGAGGTTAAGAGTGTAGGGTGACAATTAGGATTTATTTGAAAGTAAATGGTTGTTACTTCGTAACAATTAGACCGAACAAAATGAATGAAACGCCATTTTATAAAATTTTGATACCATTTCTCGATTTAAATCCAGGATCTGAGTAGTTTTCCTAATCAAAGAATTTGGATGCTCAAAATATATTTGTTGATGTTATAAATTATATGTCATTCGTTGTAACACTACTACACGAAGAGAATTTTCTTTTAAAATTTACCTTGAAATTATACGGTAGTTGTGGTACAATACAATATTTTAAAGATTTTTACCATGCACTTCAGTAAAATTAATCAAGCTATTTTATACTTTATTGTAATTTTATTAATGAATGAGAGAGATTTACGTTAAAATTCTGTGAAATACAATATGGTCAATATGTTGTCCCACGATTATCATATTTCAGGGTAAACTTTAAGAAAAAATTCTCTTCGTGTAGATGGGCCGAGTAAATCATATCTTACTATAACTATTCAAAATGTAATATATGTAACAAAATTATTAATAATCTTATACGAAAATAGATATCGAAAAATGAGTAAAATTTCAGATCATCAGAAAATGTGAAGGTGGGCGCAATTCCAGGCAGAGAGGAAGTAACTTTTTAAATAAATATTCATTAAACACTTAGATCTATTTTCAGATTTACTCTACTACAATTTTCGTTTAAATGTAGTTTTAGCCTCTACTTGTGTGGTAAGAAACAATTTTTTTTTTCTTCAATGCTTAGTTCGTTTACTTTAATACTCATAAACTGAGGTTGTACAACTTTGACTCAAATAAAATTGATAGGTCTCAAATACATACCTATCCTAATTAAATAAATGACCATCGAAATTGAAGAGAAAAATATAATTGGAATGTAGAAGACGTTTAATACAAGATAGGCATGTATCTATATAGGGTGTCCCCAACATACGGTGTCTTGAATAATTTTTTACTCAAATACTATCAACTTTACAGAAAAACTGCAAGAGGCAAAAATCATTTATTTTCTTCTCATAAAGTTTTGAGAATTTTTTCGGAATTTATTATCAACTTTTTAGTACTGCATTTTCTTATTTTTACCAACGTGAGAAAATACGATATTAAAAAATTCTTAAAAAGTTCTTAAAAAATTCTCAGAACTTTATGAGAAGAAAATAAATGATTTTTGTCTCTTGCAGTTTTTCTATAAAGTTGATAATATTTGAGTAAAAAATTATTCAAGACCAATATTTTGCAATTTTTAGTAATTAATATCTTGTTAACTATTGCGAAAATTGCAAAATGATAGAGGACTTTTCGACTCAGTTTAGTCTGCTCTACCTGCTCAAGACGAGTGGGGGCCGTATGTTGGGGACACCCTGTATAATGAAACAATATAGGATTGACTGAGACCACAAGAACAATGTATAAACAGATGAAAAGAATTTATATGACGTTTAAAAATATTGTATGAAGTAAGATTTATAATTTATAAATTATTTAGATACTGAGGATGACCTAATTTAAGGTCGAAACGTTTATCTATTATTATATCTTTTATATATATAAATTTTTATATATATAAAAGATATATAAGTTTTATATATATAAAAGATATATAAGTTTTATATATATAAAAATTATGCATTGCACCAACATCCTGTGTTTGGCTTTTATGCTCCTGAAATAATTAATTTGAAAATATAATTAACTATTTACTTTTAATTAAATTCTTATTGTTCCCCTGTATTAAACCAAATCTCGATTGGATTTTTACCAAAGATCACTTATTTTCTGATTGATAAACCACTTTATGTTTTTACTCAACAAATATGTTATAATCACAACAGTATGTTAAATATTTAAAATATCTATATTATTCTTGCGCAATAAATATTTAATTCTCAGCATTATGTTAATTATATTGGTTTCGTTGTAAATCACTCCATATACTAACCTGTTTTCCGCGTCGCTTAATAATCACAGGTGACATTCGCTTATTGCATGATAGCTAAAGAACGAGAGCATGCGAAAACAACGCTGAAAATGAGATCATTCCATGTACCAAATATCTCGGGTATCGTTTTTGTCACGCGAATAACCGCCGCGGCGGGCCAGTGACATAAAGATACAATGTAGAACAAGGGCAGATGGCATTGCGTCACTATACTTCCTACTTCTGAAATACCGTAAAAGCAGAATTGAATAATCTCGCGTAGCGGAAAAGCAACAGTTTCCCGACGAGGCTAATCTAAGGTCGATTACTTCGCCATACGCTTGTATTTATCTGACTCATAACGGCAAAATAGAAGTCTATCGACCCAGAAAGTTTCCCTTCCTTAAACTTCATAGGAAAGCTATGTTGTTTACAGTCAATTAGCGTCGTTAATTATCGCTGTAAAAGGATTCTTTCTTTTCTCACTGGCTGATATGAAAATGACGTAAACTGAGCAAGATTTTCAAACGAATACAGACAATTTTTATCAACAAATTTATAACATTGAAGTATTTGCTATGTACTTTGCAGCGTTTTCCATTTGTTACTTATCGTTCACATCGCGAGTGTATAAAAATATCGTGTTAAGAAATAACGTGTCTTCAAGTTCATTAATTCGCGATATGCAATTTCAGACTCGATTTTCCATAATGAACAAGAACTGGCCGATAAGTCGTCATTAGTCATATCGCAACGCGACGTTAAGCTATAAAAATTATTCTGCAGACCACACCTGCGATGCAAGGCTAGATTTTTATCTGGCTGTTAGTATGTCAGCTCGTGGGATTTATTTCGCCACTCCTACGCGATTATGCATTTTTCATGCACGTGACGATTTTCCGAAATCATATGTTATCACGAATATACTACATTTCAGATGTCAAACTGTTGTATCAGCTGTCACGGATGAAACGTATAAATAGTTTTAAAACGTATCGATGTTTACTATCAATTGAGGCTACACATCATATACAAGCTGTGTTGATCGCGGAGTATCGAGATACATTATGTTAATATTAAAATTATTATATGTATCAGTTTTAGATGCATTTATTTTAACATTATTATTCTACATTTTCATTCATATTCTGCATTTCTTTCTATAAAATCATAAAAAAAATAATCATAGAAAATCATAAAAATAATATAAAGAATGTAGAGAGTTGAATTTTATGTTTTTAATTTCTTCGTTTCCGAAATAAGAAAAATCCTATTTTTCGGTTGAAGCAGATCTTAATGTTTAAATATTTCTGAGTATATTTATATACATATCCGATTCTGCAAATCGCGCGCCTTCTTTTTTCTTACAATTAGTTATAATACTATGTATCTTTCTTTCTCTCAAAAATGATAGAAATAGATATATTAATTACAGAAATTATAGAATTATAGAGCTTTACAAATGACAATTAGGTGGAAGAAAATTAAGTGACTTTTCTTATAAATATGACAATGTCTAAATATTAATCATTAACAATATTCTAAATATTAATAGTTGTTAAAAGAAATCGGTATGAAAGTTACACATTGTTGAGAACGTCCGCGGAAGCTAGATATAGTTTCTACTTCCATACCCATCATACGTAGAACAAGGATATGGTTTTAACAACATCCATCATAATGCCGTCGTTCTGCCGTTGTGTGCGTACCAGTAATTTATTGTGACAAGCTTGATCATATTTTTTTTCTAACTACAGACTTCCATATATAACTTAATCATATTTTTTCTTCTACATAGCTATAGACTTCCATATATAACATAATTAGACTCTATATGTATACACATTTAACGCCTACAATTTACAATTGCAATAAAAATGGATTTTTAGTAGCCGCAATATAAAATCCATAAGAACATTAATAAATATGTGTATAATGTATGTATATATATATATATATATATATATATATGTATCGAAACCAAGGTTGTCTTTTAAATTGACATGAACTGGTTAGGATAGAAAGTTTTTATTACAATCCATTCAGAATTACGTAGTAATCGACTTCGTCGTAGCAAACTATACAGTTATCGTAACGGACAAAGAACAAAATTTATCCATAAGTAAATGTTTAAAGTAAATGTTTTATGCAAAAAGAAATAAACACATTAGGAAATATTTATTTCAAATATTAACATTATAACAATTTCCGGAATTTATTTTTATTATGAAATTGATAAGGAAATCGCAGTGTAAATAATCTTGTGCTGACTTTTATAATTTTTTTTATCTTTCATCATAAAGCGCAATTGACGTTCTTTATCTTAAAGCCTATTCAAGCCAGACTGCGAGGGTAGTTTTTGTAAAGAACCCCTAACATCCCTCTCTATGGCCGCTTATGCCATACTTCGTCCATTTCTTCCAAACTCTTTTTGCGAAAGCTTTCTGGTCACGCCAGTAACCCATTTCCTGAGCTTTTATGTTAGTCGCGACTTGGTTATTTAAAGACTGTGACACATTTTTATTGCCTTTTCAATTTCACAAAGAAATAATTAGTGTCGCGATTGTTGCGAGATAAATAAAAATAAAAAAAGAAACATCTTCGTTGAGCAACGATATAAGATCGTGTAAGAAAAAATGTAGAGATAAAATCACATACGAAATATAGAATAATTGATAAAAATTATACATCTTAATTTCGTAAGTGTAAGAATTAAAGGAAACGCTCTTAAGATATTATCGCATAAATTTATGAGATTTTGTAGTAAAAAAGATAGTTAAAGATATCAAAATAATGAAGTCATATACTTTATGACTTCATTATTTTGATATGTGAAATCAGGTTTATATGATTCTATATATATATTATAATTATAAGTTAGGAGTGAGTGCAGTAAGCCGTTAAATAATGAAGTCATATACTTTATGACTTCATTATTTTGATATGTGAAATCAGGTTTATATGTTTCTATATATATAT
Organism: Trachymyrmex cornetzi; assembly: GCF_001594075.2. Taxonomy (NCBI): domain Eukaryota; kingdom Metazoa; phylum Arthropoda; class Insecta; order Hymenoptera; family Formicidae; genus Trachymyrmex; species Trachymyrmex cornetzi. The sequence goes on along the minus strand of NW_017296691.1, from coordinate 116,230 downwards.
TATAATTATAAGTTAGGAGTGAGTGCAGTAAGCCGTAACAAAACAAAAATTTGCGGAAAAGAGCTATTTGCACGCCGTTTGCACGCTTTTAGCGAAATTTAAATTGATTCTAAAGCAAGAGAGAGAGAGAGAGATGGCGAGAGACGCGAAGGAAGAAAACGGGCGAATGCGAGCACAAGCGAATGCACCGCGTGCGTACGTGCGCGAGCCTATTGCCGTTGCACCATTTTTTGTCTCTAGTCGCAATAACATTAACAATTCTAATCAGATTGCCACAATATCACGTGCCGGAGGCCTGCCGCGACCGCGGCCAATGGTGAAGTCGTATGTAGGAGGAAAATTATCGGCGTGACGATGGATCGAACAAAAAAGGAAAAGAGAATTATCTTTTTCCATGACAATCCATTTAAAAAACCATGTGTTTATCGATATGCATTAATACAGAAATGATCGCTTTGATTGACTTCGCATCCTCGTCGTCGTTGTCGTGATCGCGAAATTACGTGATCCTCGAGGAACGAGGTAATCCGTTAAGTCTTTTTCTCTCTTGCGCGCAACTCCCTCGGGAATGTCGCGAGCGAAGAATCCGCGATAGGATTCCTTGAAGAAGAAATGAAAGTAAGAGGATTTTCTTATGGATTTGTTCCATTCGCATTCTTGTGCAATTAAGCGTCCCTCCTCTCCTCCCCTCCCTCTTTACAAAATGAATTTTCATATCGTCCAACACTGACAATGAGTCAAGTGTTGGATCTCGTAATTAGTGAATTTAAATTTTGGAAACAAGCGTATTTAATATAATCGACATTTTATATAAGCATCAATGTTTTACTTTACGCTATGAGGAACATGTGTGTTCCATTGTTTCTAAACATACTCTCTAAAATATTCATATCTACTAAAGATATTCGTTATCTTTACACAAAATTCATTAGAAACAATTTTTCTTTGTATAGAGATTTTTAAATTTTATGTTTGTCGATAATAGTTTTCTTATCGTCAATTCTTTTTTTCATTTTATTTCCATGTTGTAATTTGAGAAATATCAATATAATATTTTTGAAATTAATTTCTCTTATTGTTGAGTGCATATTATATGTACGTATTATTAAATGCAATTCATTTAAGTAAAACTTTATTAAAGAATGATAAAAGTCAGTATTTATAACATAATTCCACAAATAATTAAAAACAGATTTTATTTAAAACTAAATAATATTAATACTATTTTTAATACTAATGCTATATATATTTTATATTTTATTTGAAATTATGTATCTTATTGCAACATAAATGGACTAAATACCATATATATTAGATAATCATTTACATATATCGTAATAAATATGGATTTAAAAATAAAAAAATTTATATGTTTATAATATAATATGTACTATATCAATCAATTATACCCCGATAAAATTTTCCAGAATTTAGATGATTCAATCGCGGCAGTATTTAAATGTTTGTAGCGTCATCTACCAACTATCTCCAGCAATATGTTCACGAAGAAGGTATAATCTCAGCAATCGAACATGTAGAAAATAATACAAAATATTATCATAAATAAAATTTGAAAATTACACAGCAAATATAAGAATTTTAATAATTATATGGTAAAACAGTTCTTATATAAAAATATAAATTTTATCCACAAAATGAAATAAAATTAAAACTTTCTAATATGTATCTAATATGAAAATATTATTCATTAATAATATAATATTTAATTAAGCATGTTATAATTACAAATAATATAATTTGTGATTTCCATTTAAAATAAACTGTATAGCAAGTGAAGAATTTATATGAAATCCGTATTCTTCCATATCATAAGATCAAATAATATCCATTCCAAGCTTCATATATCGTAGAATAATCATAAAATTTAAACTATGAAATAATACTTTAGTTAGAAGTAATTGTTAACCAAATATTAATTTAAGAGAATTGAGTTATTATATTTTTTTCGCCGGTCACAAATGCAAAAAATCTGTAAACGTATAAACTTTCATTTGACAGATAGGTAGTTGGAAAACGCTGAGTTGAATATGATCGATCGTCGATGAATATGCGACATTTATAATATCACAAAAAAAACGTAATCCAAATTAAAAAATACAAATTATGTCTAACGTATCTAGTAGATAAAATAATCGGTAAGGTATTGATTGCTAGTGATATATAAAAATAATTCAGAGATATATATATTATTTTTCGATTCGAGTAAATGAAAAAAAAGTTTAGATATAAAAATGTAAAAAAAATCGAAAAATTTATGAAGATACATTGATATAGTTATCGAAATATCAAGTCTCATACAAAAATTTCCGCAGTTTGAAAAATTCACCATACATATTACCGTCCTCTCAGCAAATATTACAGATAGAGTGAGAAGAAATAAACTGAAACAAATGGTCACAATTTGAGAGAAATACATAGTTATGTTAAAAAAAAAGAATATTCTTATGAAATAAGAGAATAACATTTTTTTAAGAGAAAGTGATATTATATAATATCGTATATATGAATATTATTTTGCAGTTATTAACTCATCAATATTTGTATAAAATAAATCCCGGTATAATTATAAAAATTAAAAACAAAATGTCTTGTTTGTATACATTGAGCATTGATTTTTTATGTACTTTTTTTACATATCACTCTTATTTGACATCATTGGCTATTTTAAAAATTAGAAATGTTATTCGAACATATTTACAAAAAATACATTTCGATTTTTATTTATTCAACATGTATATATATCATAACGCGACTTCCAATATCGGAAATTATTAGGAGGGAAAGAGAAAGAATTAACGTTATTTCGTTTATTTTAACATGTATTATTACTCTTATTTTATTCTCATTTTGAATAATTGCCGCGAGTCGGCTCGCTGTTTCGATATCTCGAGAATCGCAACGTCATTCTTCGATGCAAATTTCAAATCGTAAAGTTTAGTTATGGAGCGAGGGATCACAGAGTCACATTCGTATCGTTCCATATTTCTCGCTATCGTAACCATCGAAAGTGAATCTTCGCAAAAGATCGTCGTAAGGGTGCCTTTCGGCAAAGTATCGCGACGCGTTAAAACATCGTTACTGCGAAGCTGACATCGCGACTCCGACGGAAGATTCGAGCTGTCGTCATAATTTCACGTCTCGCCGCGCGCGAACGGCACCGACG
>NW_017296691.1:84018-112890 GCF_001594075.2 Trachymyrmex cornetzi | reverse complement strand
CCGCCACTGCGTCGAGCGCGAGGTTGGAGCCTCGTGAACGCACCGCACTGCACCGCACCGCTCCCACCCGTTGCGTGAGCACGCTGCGTACACGTACATAGACGTATCGTGGGGCGCGCGCGAAGCCGCTCGATAGCGGCCGGGACGGGGGACGAGTCTCAACGCGATGAGCGCGCGCCGCGCCGTGGTGTGACAGCATGTGCAGTGTTTCGTGACGAAAGGAGTCGCCCGCCGCGGCTGATCCAGGATATTGTCCACGTTTCGATAATATCGTTGCGCGATTAATCGGCAGTCCCTCCAGTCCCGAAAGTGGCAAGTACGCACCTCTTTGTGAGATACTTCTTTCATTCGCGTAACTAGCCAACTCTTCTTTCTTTCTCTCTCTCTCTCTCTTTCTCGTCTTCTCTCCCTCTCTCTCTCTCTCTCTCTCTCTCTCTCTCTCTCTTTCTCGCGCGAGCGCCTGTCTTTCTCCTTCGTCCATATCGCTCGTTATTTTTTAATATAAAATCGCACAATATATCGAACCGTCCTATCGTCAACCCTCAGACTTGCACAGCTTACACTGTCACGCGATATCCTGTGAACGTGGCTGTCTATAGTGTTACGGATGATGACAACGGGTGTTCCCGTTGTCATTCGTAAGGGCATTGACACCTAGAGCGCATCGCCCTCGAGAGACGACCCTTATCTTCGGAGGACACGGTGTTAACGACCAGACGTTAATCGTCCGATCGCGTCTGTTCCGTTCCGGATAAAAGCGGGTTGACGGGGAGGTTGAGGTAGGCCTTAGCGATTTGTCGCGTCACGGACTGGTCGACGCGATGGCGATCGCGCAAACGAGCTGCCCGGAGACTCGCTGTCGTCCCGATTGAATCAAAGTCGCGCCGATTGATTGTCTTTCGAGCCAAGGCGACTCGCGCCCGGTCTCGACAGATGAGGATCGATTCGAATTCGCCAGGTGATACATCCGACCCGCAGCGGCTTTCGAGGATCTGCTGGAAGGAGTCTGTTTTCGTGGCTTTCTTCTTTATGCGATGAGGAATTTCACGAGGACGATTTCGCGATTTCGCGGAGGAAGAGAGAGGAGATTGTGCGAAATCCACGATTCGCTTTTAAAGACGGCGGTAGATTTCGGAGAAATGTTATCTCAAACGTGTGCCCGTCGATATTCTCAAAGATCACCGCCAGCAGATATAATAGGTGGGAAAGAGGGGGAAGAACGCACGTAGCACGCACACGTGTGCGCAAGCTGGATACATACATTCGTGATAAATAGGTCAGGCGCTCCTCAACACCGCGGTCGTTGACCCGGGACCGCACCGCCGATAAAGCAGAACATTAATTGTCTGGATTTTTCATTACCTATACATATACGTGCCGACGATAGAGGTCACCACGTCCCCGAGACTCGTATCCGTTTTATTTTTTTTTTTTATTTAATTCTTTACCTGTATCGTGATTTAATAGCATTTGTCAGCATATCGTCTCGAACAAATTGTTTCCTTTTGAAAATTTTCTGAATAATTGATCCGTACGTTTAGGCTTAATGAGCTCAATATATTTTGCAGAACATTTTCATGTATATTTATATATTTATACACATTTATATACATATCTTTTCTGAACGGTACAATGAAAAAAAGTGAAAGCTACATATGTATAAGTCGGTATTTATTCAGTCGGTTCTTGTATTTAAATTCGTCTTAATTAGTTTCTTAAGATGTCACTAGCTAATCACTAAGCCTTAGCAGACATTATTTAAGATGGTTTTAAAATAAGAATGGCCTCTGAATACCGGCTATAATTTAATGTGAGAATAGTTGAAGAAGAAAGATAAAGATGAGACTCGTATAGAGCAGACTAATAAAAGTTTAAAGTTCATTTTTTACTCTTAAATTTAAAAACATCTTTTTGAGTTCGATACACCTGGGAAAAAAACTAATAGTAAATAATAATCTTAAAATTGATTTGAATATAATTCGAGTTCATTTTTTATTTACTCCCAATTTACATTTTTATTCTAAATTATACCATGCGCTTGTTGTTGACCTAGTTCTAAAGATATATATACATTGGAAAAGAATGAATGTATTTTTATTTATAGTTTCGATAAAAGAGATTGTTTTCAATGCTAGCATAATCTTAAATCATTCTGTTTTTATAACATAAAGAAATAGAAATTTAATATTAAATTATTAAAAGATTAATATTTACTACAAAGCAGTGGAAGAGAATATATCCAATCTTCGTAGAATATTATTCAATTCGTAATTATTTTCAGTATTGACATAGCATGAAATAATTTGCTTTGTTTTTCTAGCATAAAAGAGAAAATAAAAATTTGATATTAATTCACAAAAATTCGATATTTGTTACTACACTGAAAAGGAATATCCAATCTTCGTAGAATATTACGTAATTCATAATTATGCGTATAACGTGGTTTTTTAATATCTCATTTTTCTGATGTCGTTTACCCTCGTTAAAATCGCTTACTGTGCGCACTCATATGCGAGCATTGCCCTCCAGCAGCGTTGTTAAATTTATCAGAATTAACTAAGTGTGGTCAATGCTTCGGTGTATATTTAAACTTCGTCCGACGATCACGGACAGACAGAATTGTATTGGCCTTGAACCTACATTCGAAAACTACATTAGATAACTATACCATGTAACTATATTCATATTATATGCCATTAACTGCAGGAATCGAGGTGTAACTTTTATACGTGATCTCAAGGAGATCTTTAATGTACTAAACTAAAATGTAGAGCTAAACATAGAAATGATCGTATCAACTCTACTGTGCGAGGATTAAATACTTTCATCCGTTTCTTTAAAATTTTTGGAGTCTAAATCTAATTCTAAAAAGTGACAAAAAATAAGCCAGTATTAAAAAGGAGTAGCTCAATTATCAATTTTTAAGACTGAAATTTCACTCTTTAAAGATTTCACTCCAAAAATTTTAGAAAGTTAGATGTACGATGTTTGAAGCGAATTATTTACAAGTTCGTGAAAATATCAATTTTCACACACAATTTCTTTATTAATGATTTTTTATTAATCGCAGTATATTAATCTAATTTTAAAATTTAAAAACAGAAGACTGTTTTTTTTGTCTCAAAAGTTTTATTTTATCATTTTATATAGCGATAATCGATTAAGACTAGAGACGAGGTAGCGTTTCTTTATGCAACTAAACTGTAACCTGGTAGTTAAATGACTATAGCTATCGGAAACTAATTACTGTATTTTCTTCAGCCATACTATTACGCCTTAAACTTTCTTGTAATTCTTTAGCAAAATTATTTGCCCTCCATGAAGTTCTACTTTGTTATATCCGCTTCTATAACGAATATATAGTTCGTGTAATAATTTAGGAGAGACGGCGGACGTAGATATCCATTCAGAGTGTATATTACCGATCGATTGTATAACAGATCGCAATATTGTGACGTCATATGCGAATTCGTAACATTAATTTCAGGACATTAAGCTAGGTGTAACGTCATGTCATTTGATTAATCAGATTATTGCCCGGACGAAATTTAGCTTCAACGATGTTCGAACATAAGCCGAAACGGTAACATTTCGTATCTTAAAGTGTTCTCCAAGGACAATAATGGTGTACGATACAAACTATAGCTCGACCGTGAGAAAATTGAGCAATCCTATAGTAAGGAGTGTTTTGTATATTGTAAAAAGATTGAATTGAAGATTGGAAGACGATAGGAAGGCGATCTTTTCATGTGTTTACGTCCCAGAGAGTTTCTTTCTGGTTTGATCCCGTATAACGATGCGATTATCTATACAGAGTGTGACACTTAAATGTCTCTCTTGAATTTGAAGATACGGAGAATGTGTAGAATGCAATTTACGTTTTTCTAAATATTTACATATATTTTAACGGTTAAAAATATAAAATAATTTTATATAACTTACATATTAATTCTTAAACGCTACACTACGGGAATAACACACTTCGAATTCACTACTCACAACCATTTAACTGCTTATAACTTTTATAAAAGTGAACGTATTATAAAAAATTTTTTTTAATCGAAACGTTGGACATTTAAAAAATGACGATATCAAGCAAATGTATGTATCTTTATTAATAAAAGAATTATAAGAGCAATGGAAAAAGCATTTGAAAAGCATTGAGGAAAAAAATAGAGTATGCTATACTGAAAAGCCTCTTAAGAGTTAAATTACTCTTAAGAGTAAAAATTAAGTTATATTTAAATGTTAGAAATATGTAAATGTGAAGAGTTTCTTATTCTTTCTTTCTTGACTTTAAATTTTTGAATATAATTTATTGCGCCGTCGGCAAAAATGCAAAGGATAGCGGTATAACAATTCCATCAAAAGTAACATAATGGATACCTCGATAAAATGAATTTTATAAGGAAAAGTACGTTTACATTACGTTTGTTCTTTGGAATTATGTAAATATTCCATACATTTCTTCTGATCCACGCGTATTCTTTGAGAGATACATTTAACGATTGTCTGATGTATCCATTTATTATGCGCTAAATTGATACTGCGCGATATACGATTCGGAGTAACAGAGCGCGATTGTCGATCCGATAAACTTCGCATCTTTTCATCATCATGCTTGCAGGCGAGCAAATCTTAACTTCAAAATCACATTTGTTCGTATTTTCGTATTTCTCAACGAAGTGCTTGTTATAATCTCAAGTATAAGCGAACGGTCTGCTGACCAACTGTCGTTGCTGGTCAGTTGATTATATCGCTCATTATACCTTTCTCTTTCCTTGCTCCAGGAAATTAATCACCATGACGAACGTATCGAAAAATCTCGAGTATATTTACCTACAGCCAAACGACCGAATGGCGATTCGACATACTTGAGACATTGAAAATGAGCTCTCGATCAATACCGAGACGTACTTCTATTACGCTAGAGACACAACCACATTGGCAATAATATTAATAGGTGTATCTCAGCGCCATCAATTACTATAGCCCAGTTATATATTCTATTTATGTGTGCTATTACTTTCTAAAGTATTTTAAAACTAATTCGCTTGTATTAAATTCTTTTTCTTACGTTAATATGTATACGTGGCTTATTAAATATTGTATCGCCTTCTTAAAAACAAAAAAAAAACATTTTTTTCTTTGAAAATTTTTAAAATCTGTTATTTTTATAGAATAGTATATCTCATGAAAAAAATGCATTTTTAAGTTTTATTATATGCGAAAATTACTATATTCATAGTAATTTTTAATTTAGATTGTTATTAAATTTTTTAAACTAACCTACCTTTAAAATGCAAGAAATCCGGATTCGACTCCCGGTCGAGGCAATATTTTTCGCAATAAGTTTATTACAGTTTTTTAAGATTAAATTTGGGAAATTTGGGGGGTTGTTAATATTTTAGATTGATTGCAGAACAGATTTGTTGAAAATCCGACAACGATATCGATACGCAATTACAATTTCTAAAATTAATTCATTTAATATGAATATACACGATGACCCATTTTAATCGACGGATCCAAATATCTCCTAAAATACGCCAGCTACAAAAAAATGGTTGAGACAAAAATTGTCGAGGACAATGAGGGTCATTTATCTGTGCTAATAATTTTTAATATTTGTTATTGTGAGTTTAAGAAGGTCAAATCAAGGTTAAATGATTAAAAAGCACTTAGAAGCTGTTAATTTAGATTTATAAGATTTTTATGCATGATAAGTGTTTGGCGGTACTTCAAATAGTAGAAAAGCTGCGAAAAATTCAAAGACCTTGTCTTTACTTTTAGCGTTACCCGGAAACAACGACGTGGACGTAGTAAGTTCTGTTTCCTTCGGGATGCTTGATTATCGTGAGTCTCCTTGCCTCTCAAAACAAATTCTAAAATATCATTTCAAACGTAAAATTTCCCGCTCTTTTCGAATCCGGTGTCAAAAATAGGGGTTTCCATTTTAAAAAATAACCTTGACCTTCAAATAACCTTGAAAATCGACCTGAAGGTCAAAATTATTAGCACAGACCCTCATTGTCCTCGACAATTTTTGTCCCAACCATTTTTTTGTAGCTGGCGTATTTTAGGAGATATTTGGATCCGTCGATTAAAATGGGTCATCGTGTATATATAATAATAGTTCGACATTTTAACATTCAAACTGTAGTGGCGCTTCGTATTTAAAGTAATGTTTCATTTTTTTAAGTATCCTATAAACAATGTATTTTACGAGAAAAATTCATCTTTGTTCTTTTCATCGAGAATTTAGGGCGTACAATGCACTGCTTAGATATGCTAATACTCTTCGTTCAAGGGTACCGACGCGATCGTTGGGTCTTGTTAGAAATCGCGTGTCTTATCGTGCGCGATAAGCGCCTACATTGTAGTTTCAAATTACTACGGTAAAGTCCGCAGTCATTAGCGTACAGTGTAGAAAAATATGCAGGCATAACCGGGCGAGCAGCTACGTCAGGCAAGATGCGCCGGCAGTAATGCATTCGACGTCTCGTAAATTCGATGGTGACTAATGGCAGGCGACCGCGCAAAAGCAACGACGTCGTGTGATCATCGATCAGCGGTTTATAACGGCTCATCCGCGCGTAACCATACGTAGAGATCTAATAACCGTCGCATGATAACGCTATTCTCTGAGGAAACAATGCCCCGCTTTCTCTCACATTCAAACCCGCACACGTTCGTGCGATTCCAATCCCCGGGGTTTTTCTCGCGTGTTCATCGTAGATTACGTAAACGCCGTTTATCGTCTTCGTTAAAATGTCACGCTATATCTGTCCTGCCGGTATTAATCGGTTTACCACGGCGTTGGTTTAAGAACTCATTAATAATTGCACCGACCTTAAATCATTCCCCAACTTCCGCTGGAAAAGTACTTTTGTTATAAGGTCTTCCGTTTTACATTTAGCACTATACTCTGTACTGTTTGATTTTCATTTCATAGTTGAACCTTTCCAAGTGTTGTTTGTTTAATATTGGAATTTCCGAGTATTGTTTGTCTAATATGGAGTTAAATGTTATACTGGTTGGGTTAGCAAAGTACTTATTGTATCCAATTTAACAGAATTGCAATTGTTCTAGCCTTCTCAGCATTTGTTTTATTAAACTTTAATTCATCATAGTGTACTATTTGTATGAGTTACGATGTTGAATTATATATTTTATATGTGCATTATTTCTTCAAGTTCTTGATTTTTTTAATATGAACAATTGTATCAACGTTTGTCTATCGCAATTAAATTTTTTATATCCTGTAATCTATAATATTAATGTAATCTCTTTTTACATTATAATTACACTGTAATTTCTTTTTACATTTAGATATTTAAATGCATTTTAAATTTAAATACTGACATTTAACGATTATACTAACAATAATTTGCGATTTCCTAAGATTAAGTAGGAAATATAAACATTTCTTATAAGAAAAGAGAACAATTTTAACTTACAATAATTGGTCTTGGAAATAAATAATTGATAAAAAATAATATCTGCTATAAAATCTTTCTTTTGTGTTACGTTACGTTTATTTTTGAACGTACATCTCTTCCAGCTCTAACTTCCATTTTGTGCGATTTGTTACTATTTGAATCCACTTGGGTCTCGCTGTTTGCTTGATATCGTATCTATCCAACGTATCTGGAGTCTTCCTCTTGATCTACTGAATGTGTAGGGTCTTCATACCAATATCCCTTTATGTTATCGGTTTGAATCGCTTCTTGCTACATGTATGACCATTTTAGTTTTGTAACTTCTATGCTATAAAAAGTTTAAATGAAATTAAAAATAAAGTTTTGCGATCGCGATAATTATCGCTGTTACACATTAATCCTTTGTCTGCAATCTAGAGTTTTTTTTTTGTCAAAAGCGAAATTTTATCCTCAAATTTCCTTCTCAAATTTCATCTTCATTTTTCTGAAGTTTAGTTTTTATTAAATAAAAGTTTTAACATTTGAGTTAGAAAACTAGTTGGTAATGTAATAGATTTTTGAAAAATAACCTTGAATTTTTTATAAGCTTAGAACAGTAAAAAAATTTGAGTAAGAACAACAAAAAAGCAGAGTTGATAAGAAATAATGGTTTTTTTTTTTTTAAGGACAAAACATTGTATTCTTTTTTTAAACATGTTTTTAAAAATACATGTTCTTCATACCTGTTTTAAACGGTATTATAAAAAAAACATGTTCAAAACAAGTTAAAAGCATCGATTAAGCTTATTTTAAACAGTTTTAAAAACATGTTTTAAACATGTTTAAAATATGATTTTTATCAACCCTGCTAAAAAAAGACCTAGATTGCAGACAGAGGGAGTAAAAATATGATTGCAGACCGAGGATTAATATTATTGTTAATAATAGCATTTGTTAAATTTAGTTGTGACAAATATTAATTTCCTGTGAACATGCCAATAATGACGTGTAAGAAATTTCCATGGAATTTATTTTAGTATATACGCGCGTTTTTACCATGTCCGAAACATAGTATATTGTAAAAACAATCCAATATCAAGTATGAGTGGCATTTCATATTCGAAACCAGCACTGCAGCGGCATCAACCATGTGGAACGAGTTATTATCGAAACAGTAAATTTGACAATACAACTAGTACGACGCATATCGAAACAGAAACGCTTGTAAACACTATCCGTTCATCCTGACCTAGATAGTCGGCAGTTTCTGTTCCGTTGTATTTATAGGAAGAATCTCAGTCCGACTCAGACCCTTTGAATCCGATTTGATCCGAGCAATCCTTGCCGAGCGGATGGCGCGCAAAAGGCAACACGCTCGGATGACACACTACTTGGAATTTCAATAACAATCACTAACGACCAGTTAAGACAACTTCTGGCAAGTAATCCGATAGCGTTCTATTGATATCTGAGCCATAACACTTCAGGCGTCGCGTCGCACAAAATTGATCCCAGTTGTAGGTATAGTATCCTTGAAATCATGAAGTCATTATGAGATTTTATGCTCTTTTGGACATTGCTCCTTTTGAGGTTTGCGTGCTAGATTTTGATGAACTTAGTTTCTACATTACCACGTATAAATATTTATTCTTCTCAATTGCTTTGTTAGACAAATTTAGTATAATTGCAATTTAATTTGAATAACAGCCTTTCGATTAAATCAATCTAATTTTGAAAAAAGGAGCATAAAAAGTAGTCAAATGTCAGTTGTAACGAAAAATTTTTATTATTAATTTAGATTTTGATGAACTTAGTTTCTACATTACCACGTATAAATATTTATTCTTCTCAATTGCTTTGTTAGACAAATTTAGTATAATTGCAATTTAATTTGAATAACAGCCTTTCGATTAAATCAATCTAATTTTGAAAAAAGGAGCATAAAAAGTAGTCAAATGTCAGTTGTAACGAAAAATTTTTAATTTAACAAAAACATTAAGACAAAAATTAATACATTGATTTCGTTATAATAACTGACGTTTGTCGTTGACTTTTTATGTTCTTTTTTTTCGAAATTAGAATAATTACAATTATTATATTATCTAATGATACAAAAAAGAATGATGCTTGGAACGCTATCGATTGAATAAAAAGTTAATCCTGTCGTGACTTTGTGTGAGTGGAAGTTTAAGTAAGCGACTTAATAAGTGCGGCAACGATCAATTATAAGCCAATGAAGAAATATGAAACACCATTCGTCATTGTACGGAAAATTATGCGAGTTTTTCTAGCATAAATACTCGTAGAACAAAGAAGAAACACGGAAGACTTTTTATTGACCGGGCTTTTGATCGGCTTGCCAGGTTGAGCCATGACGTGTCCGGATTTACCGTATAAAAACAGACCGTGGCGAATCATCATGAAACATTGAAACGATTGCTACAAGCGCGATGTGCAACGTGTCTTTTGATTTTTATTAATACCGGTCTGTACGGCGGATGCACGTGTAACAATGTTCGTTGACAATGAATTACCGTCACCGATGGTATCGTTAATTTCTCGATTTTAATGCAATCGAAAAATCCGCCGTGGACCTTGCACATAAATTCAACGCGCGCGAGCTATCGCCGACTAACTTATCTTGATGACATCGTAATACATCACGTTCTAAACGCAAGCCACTTTTCGTAGAAATATGGACGTCTACCGCGTGTCCATTTTCATCCGCCTAGATCAGTTTCCAGAATTTTATTTTGACTTTTTGAAAAATGTTTTATGCTTAATGGACACTGCGAAAAATGTTTTATGTTTAATGGAACTAACAAAACACATTAAAATGCCAATCTTATTTTGTTGATCTAATCAAAATATTTTTCTCATTTTTTGCTAGTGTAATATTATTTGCAGTCGACTCTTTATTTCCAAGATTAGTTGTTGCAAACATTAAGACAGTTTTCCTATAGAAAATGATTACTTTCTACTTAATCTTAAGAAATTGCTTAGTACGATCGTTAAATGTCAATATCTAGATAAAGCATGGATGCATAAGAAATTTCAATCATCTTGATTTGTTTGAAATACATAATGGGAAAATAAATCCTACTTGTGAATCCAGTTTGTATAAAACCAAGTATAAAACATAAAGCGTATAAAACGATTTCCATATTTATTTATAATGACAATGTGAAACGCGACGTGAACTATTGATGATGCAAAATATATTTTTCTATCGATCTATCTACGATTGTCGTTTTTATATCTCAAGGCTGGGTTGTTCCTTTCGGTAAACTTCAGCTCACTGTCTTACTCTCTTATGTTTTACTCTTTTACTCTTGTTTATCCAATAAGTAAATTACCACCATAGTTTATCTAAAGATGGAACAACCTGCCCTTTTTTAATTAAAATAAATAATTTGTACATTATTTATTTATTGCTTTAGAACGGTTTTTTTTTAAGTTGAAAATAATTGAAAAAAACATTTTTATATGATGTTTTACGGTAAGAGGGAATGAGAAAATGCTATATGCTACATCGTAAGTAAGAATGATATTAGGCAAGCGATTTCCAGCGGACACCTAGTACATTGAATATATAATTTCTTCTTATTAGATTTGCGCGTTTAGTAGCCCGTGACTTTTACAAATGGGAAACTTCGAACCGAGTTGCAATTCTTCGCGTCAAGTAGCGATAATTAACGATCACGAATGCTGAATCATGGGCAGCGCAGAGTAGATATTTTAGAATCAGGATTCATGATATTAGACATTTCTTACGAACATGTCCGTTCGGATTGCGCAACGGGATGCCATTAGTCTTCATTAGAAACAGGATCGCGCGCATCTCGTGGCGCATTTACAGGCTAGGTATAAATCTATCATTACATTGGTCACACCGAGCTGCAACGACAACAGCGCGCACTTCTTTGTAATGCATTGTGTGTCGGTTGTATCCTTGTCACATTGTTGACACGCGTCTACTGATGATAATTTCGCACCGTCACGCGATGTCACTGTTACCTTGCAACATATGTATATATATATATATATATATATATATATATATATACGCACACACACATACATTTATACGTAATTAATATAGTGATCGTAATTAATTACTTCATTTTAAAAAGTTTTGACTCAAAGCGAGTAAAAGTTCCAAATATTTTAAATCGTTGATGAAAATCGCAATCGATTGAATTATACCATTCATCCCCGAATCCCGTCAATTATTGTCGCTTCCGTTTTAAGTTTGCTCAAACTTTAAACTCAAACTTTTGTATGACTTTAGGACCTTAGAATTGAACGTCATCCGAGAACTATTCGATTTTCTCGTTATTATTTAATATTCTTCTTTTCGTGAACTTTTCGCTTCGTCTTCGATAAAGCGAAGTATCCATATATTATCAGGCGTCGTGGCGTCATCAGCGATTTCTAAAGTGGTCGTACATAGTTAATTAGTAGAAGAATGTTCGTCGATTAAAACTAGGTCACGCGACTGACGTCCATCTCCATGCCTGACCGGGTGGTGATAGTTATTCTTAGCTTCTGAGAGGTGCGAGAGAGGGCCGCCGCAAATTACAGGGGTGCATTGTTGACTTCATCTCGCATTCCCGCGTTGTTCACGTGAATGAACGTTATTGCATCTCGTCGGCCTGCGACGAGAGCGAGAAGTTCAAGGGCATCGGTCTGATCGTTTTAATGTTCACGTTAATCGATTAATCGCTTTCGCCGCCAACGATAGATGTGTCGTACTTAGGATTTGCATTATTGTTTCTTACTTTCTTCTGCAAATTTAATTATCGTATATTTTGATGATATCGAAGATATTTTTTGCGAATTAGATCTCATTTGCAAATGCATTAAGTGCGTAATAAGGTATTTTTATTTCTTGCGGTTCCGTTTGTTGACTTTAAACAGAGAGATGTATCGGATCCTCACATCCCTCTGCTTAAATCTGCAAATCAACTAACTCGAATTTTATTTCCTGTGGTAGACACACCTGCCGCAGGTGCAAGTTTCTTGCCAATGCAATGAAATGACGTCGTAGGGCAATGGCCAGGGTGCGAGTCGAGTAATCTTCTATGTAGGCCAATTATAATGTGATTTGTTTATTAAGTATATTTTTGCACCACATTTAATTCATTTATATTGTATAGAGATTAATTAATAAAATTTTTTGTGCTATTATTGAATATTGTATCTAAAAATATCTCAAGAGTTTAAAAAATAACGATAAAAATATGATAAACATTATTTTCTGAAAGTGTTGAAAATGACACGTTGCGCGTTGTTAGATAGTACGGCAACTGACAGAACTCTTTGTTGAAACGTGTTAACATAATTGCTCTGCCAATGGATAACAAGGGCAAAATTATATTGCAATGAAATTGACTAAAAATAAGGAATAAAACAAATTTGGAAGTACCGGCCTGATGTTTACACTGATATATCGAATTTTATAGAAAACAGTTAATTAAAAATACATTATTATATTACATTTCAGTTTTGGAAATAACAATTTTGAAAGACACAAAAACGGCTTAAGTAGAAACTTATTAAAGTATATTATATGTTGGATTTGTACTATAATGTTGCATAAATGAAGTTATTAATTGACCTTGACAATGTATTACTTTAGGTAAGACATTTTGTTTGCGGTTATTATAACCATGAGTGCTATTATGCAGAGGTCTTCTATCTTATCGTCCGCGTAAAATAAGTGTTACTTGCAAATGTTGCGTCCTCGATAGAAAAGTCGAGCCCGCGGAAGATTTCATGCTTATCGCGTAAAAAGCGGGAATGCAACTGCGCAGCGATATCCGCCATACGCTATTTCTACTGATAGAAAGAGAGAGAGGACACGAAGTACAAAGTTACCGATATCGACGAGTTTCGCTCACGGATTGCGAAGGTCGGAAGAGCGTGATCACGTGTACAACGTGATTGCTTTTTCAAATTTCCGATAATCATTGTTTATCTGATTTACCGGATGCCATGGCCAGAGACTCACGCATCCAAATGCCGAACATCACAACTTCTATTCGTGAACTGCTTAATGTCAACTATGTCAATGCAGCTTCCAAATAAGAAGCCAGTCTACTCTGGTACAAATTTTAAGTATTTTTTTAGTTACTAAACAGTTATACCAACTTTTGTCTAGTAACTAAGAAGGAAAACTACTTAGGATCCCAATCAGGATGTAACGCTTTGCTTGCAGTTACTGCATACTATAAAATTTGCATAAAATCTGAATCTATAAGTTATTGAATAGAAACACAACAAATAATGGATATTAAATTGATTAATAAGCAAGCCAACTGCTCATGAAATGGACAGAATAAAACTCTATCAAGTTCTTGTCCATTTCTCCTACTCACAATATTGGCACAACTACACTGAGAGAAATGATTTTGTTATAGGAACAAATCAAGGGAAAGCAAATGTGATATTTGTTAAAAAAACGATTGATTTGTTACGATTGCAAATTAATTCGTCAATGTAACAAATAACCAATAGTATCGCTAGCATATAAGAAGCTTATATATATATATAAAAGTCGTAGACGGTTGCAGGATCTCAAATCGTGAGAAATTGACTAATTCTAGTCAAGTATTCTCTCTATATTTGACTGTGCTTGATCGGTTTCCTACGACTTAAGACTCCACGATCATCTACGAATTCTATGTAAACGAGCTAAAGTCTATCCAAAAGATAGATTAGATTCTATATAGTTTGTTTCTGTTACTAATAATTGGTTGGTATAGCAGACTAGCAGCAATCACAATAACATAATTTGTTGTCATATATTTACCGATCACCAGTTAAAGGTACTGGTGGCTTGCTAAATTAACAAAATCCTTTCTCTCAGCGTAACGAGAATACAGTAATATTAGATAGTAATTGGGTAGGTGTCTAGGAAAACTGCATACATTTCTACCAGAGTATGTAGTTTCCTGATTACTTAATTTTGAATTATATATATTTCTCATTTTTAATATATTACTGCACTTAAAAAATCAATTTTAATATATTATTAAGATTAACTTTAGCTTCAGTGTACAACTTCTTTGCATTATATTAAAACTTTAAAACTTCTTTGCATTACCTTAAATTCTTGAGATTTACGATATAACGAATTGGAAATGGCTTTCTACGTATTATGAACTCGCTTGATGACAGTTTCTCATTAATAACGATATATTTTAATTTATTATATAATGGCAAAAATAAAAATATAATAGACTATATAAAGTATATATTTTTAGCACTCAAAAGAATTGTTTACACTTATTGCTAAATTAAGAATAAAGTTACTATTTACAATTTGAGAAAAAAGCTTTTATATTAACCGATATTCATATGTTTTATACACAAACACGACTGTCATGCAATTTAACGTCATTTTAAAAAAGTTAATTGGAATATCGTGATATTTAAAGAATTCTATACTTCTTTCTAACAGGTAAAAGAGCTTTTACTTGTGCTTTTTTTATATCGACACAAAGTAACGGTATTTTATCCGATATCGTAACTTTAACACATGAACTTTCGCTTACCTTTTAGCACTGCATTTAATTCGCAAGCATGTGCTCAACGTCACGCAGAAAGGATTTGCTAGTATTTAATCGGCGGAATCGGTCACATGTGTAATGCATATCGTCTGTGTATTTTATTAAAACGTTATTGCCATACAGTGTATCAAGGTACACTGAGTGAGCAAACACACGGGACTATAAAGTAAACAATTTGGTACATTTCGAAGCTAGTATAAAAACATTGTAAAGTAAAAACATTGAAGAAAATGTAAAATTACAGTTTAAAAATTATGCGTTGTAATCATTGTGAAAAAATTATTTTCTAAAAAGTTTTGTGTATATATTTATAGATTTTTAAATATTTTGTTGGATTAATTGCATACAAATTATTGTATGTTAATTTAATGTTCAAGTAATTTATTTTTGCATTTGTAATGTAAAAAAATCGATTTTCACTAGAAAAATATTTTATCTAAAATGTTAAAACATGTTATGTTTTAAAACGTGCCACATAAATTGAAGGAGATATAGATCGTTTTTAAGATTGGGAATGGGTGAACAATATCTATTATTATCGTAATTTGAAGCCGATTTTAATTTAGTTTTAATTTTTATTTGAAGGTATATTTAATATTAAAAAATCGAGCATTAGATTTTTAAATCAATATTATTGTTGGATTGGTCATTATTAAATGTAATTTAGAGACTAATCAAATTTTGAAAAAGAAAACATGTCTATAAAAAACTCGAATTTTCCAGAATGAGTAATCGGGCAACAGTCTTGTACAAGAGGTCTAGAAAAATATTCAGGATAAAATAGAATTTTATCACACTAAAGCGCGGCTAATATTTTTAAAAGATACACATGCGAAAATACATTTATAGTCTTTTACATCCGCATAAGAGAGAGAGGGAGAGAGAAAGAGAAAGATTTATCAGAATCATTTCCTCTGTTCTTAATAAACAGGAACATTAATAGCGCAAAAAATGTTGGTCATTGGTCATATGAAATTTACTATCGCATTACTATCTTCAATCTTTCCGTCTGACAAAGATCCGTTGAGAAATAATCGCTTATTCGCAGAAACTAATATCGGCGACCACATTGGAATTAATTTATTGCATAATGTATCATGCACATTAATAAGTCGCTAATACCGTTCATATCATGAGCTCGCGTCTAATAAGCTCTCGTTACTTGGTATGATATAAAGATACATGACTCCTACTATATTCGGTTGCATTAGGTCATCTCATGCTCTAGTTAATGTTATGGATTGTTATTGCAATGTTAATGCAACATGCAAACAACCAATTAAATAATGCTGATTACTTGTAATGAATAGTACTGATTATTTGCAATAAATATTGCTGATGTTTACAATGCATCTTGAAAATTATGTAACATTAATTTTTCCCAATGAAACTTTACTTGACTATAATGTGTCACATATTTATGTTCAGCATGTTAAAATATATGTAATTTGATATATTAGTCATATTTTTTTATTAATTTGATATAATTGATTCATTGATTGAAACTAACAGCTGATTGCTTTTTGAGACGAGTATGAAATATAATATAAAATTTCTTACGTCTTTTAAATTCTAATTATTAATTATGAATTGAGGACAAAAGTTCCCATTTGATTAAATTACCATTAAATAGAGGCTTGTTTTCTTTTCTTAGTTATATAAACGTGAGAGAAAACAAGCAATATAATCATTTGATCATGAAATATTATATCTAGAAATATAAGTACTTGTTTAATTTACTTGTAGTCTTTATGAACATATCGCGAGATTACTTCTGTACATTCGATAGACTCTCGTTTTCCGTGGGTGGCCATTGAACTCGATACAGGTTCTACGAACTGAAGCGTATCTACGGAGAATCCACCTCAAAGCGTGGAGGGAGATACACATGTAAAATGTATGCGTCAGCCATTTATATACCAGAAAATGTGTGCACGCTTGGTCCATGAGATATTCATCTGTACTTGCATCTTTAAGAGTATTCCACACTCCTACGTGACATAGTTATACGATAGAATATCAATAAAACCGGAATCGCGAGATGTTGCATTGCTAAAGCTTATGCGCGTAAGCTAGCAAAGCGCATTTACGTGCCTTCCGTGACATTGGATGTTGTGACATATGTGTGACAGTAATATGACCGTATTAGTTACAGTAGTAGGACATTGTTACGGCATTCAATCTCTACGTGAACATGTGTCATGAAAACGCGTGTCTGCAAATATGACATAATGTAAAATTGGTCTTGATATTAGTTCTATAAAACTATCATCAGGATCAAATCGGCTGAATCAAATCGGACCTATCGGAATCTTTAGTACTCATTTTGTACTAAATTGTACCATTAATGATAATTTTGTACCATGTGCCATTTCGAAAAAAATTATAGCGCTGTTAGCTTAATACTAAGTTGGCAGGACCAATTCAAAGTAAAAAGAAAAAACGAAAAATAATATCAGAAATTAATAGAATTGTGAATTTGTATTATTTTATACTAACAAAAACAATTCTATATTATGTGTTATTTCCAAAAGAAAAGTGGTGCTGCTAGTTTAATATTTAAGCTAGCAGAACCATAAAAAAACAACATAAGGGTAAAAATTAACACAACTGAATTTGTACTAATTTGTACATATCATAAAAAGTAAGTTAATATTTTGTTTCCTTCTTAAAATGACTTTATTAGTAAATAACGATTTTTAAGTGACACACGGTACAAAATTATTATTAATAGTATAATTTAGTATAAAATAAATACTAAAAATTCCGATAAATCCGATTTGATTCTGCTGATGTGGTCCTTGCTAGCTTTATAGAGCTCTTGATATTGTAGAATTTATTCTCACTCAAGTATATAAACAAGATATATATAAGGTTATTCATATGATATGTATATATTATATACATATTATATGAATGATAATATAATATATTATTCTATAAATTTTGATATGCAGCAAATATCATATATAATCATATAAAAAAAGATTATTATCATGTTTAAATTTAATAGTTCCTATAAAAATTAAAAAAAATTTTTTTTTAAGAATTAATAACTTATAAACTAAAAAATTTTATAATATAATGATCTAATTAAGGAAGATATTTTGTCGTCTGTGTTATTTATTGTATATGATTTTATCGTTATATAAAGTTATTACCTTATGTCTTATACTCTTGGGATCAGTACTTCGAATTAGGACTGTTATATGTTCGAATATAGAACAGTTATCTGCAGATCACTTTCTTTGTGATGAAACGTTTCTTGTTAACATAACTTTTATTATGTCTATTATGAAAGTATTTAAAATGTTGACATAACTTCTATTATGTTTATTACGAAAGTATTTAATAATTAAATTTAAACATTTAACGGATGAATAGATTATCTTAACTATATATGTATATCGTAAAGAGTATAATATTCCACATAGTAAGCCAAGCCACGTGTGTCTTCTGTCCTGCGTTTCAGGGGCAAAGGACTCTGACTCCTATATTTTGCTAGATATGTCTCCTCTCGCGCTACAGCAGTACATGGTATCCCGAAGATATCTATAAAGTTCTCTTGAAACATGATTACGCTTCCAAGAAAGAACACGCAACAAAGATTAAAAAAATAATTTGTAATGCACTCCATACTTTCGTTACCGTTTGAGCGAACGTATTAAGACGTTAATGTTACACGTAACAATATACGAAGAATTTAGGCAACATTAGTTTTTTGATAAAAATTATTTCCGGACTTAAATGAATTTCTAACGATTCAAATCGTTCTGCAGTCTTATTACTGTCTTTATTTAAAGCATCGTCGTTGATATCGAAAATTTCAAATTTTTTAAAGTTTAAAATTTTAAACTTTGAATTCAGTTCTTTTGCGGGGAATCGTAATTTTTATAAGGTTTACGATATATCAGTCTAATATTATCGTGTTTTTTAAATGTCATGGTATTAACGTTGAAAACTATTTGAAGTGTCAAAGTTTAGACAGTGAATGACGTACAGATAAAAACGTAGACAGAAGGAAGAAGACGAGCGCGAAACCAAATTGGTTCGAGAGCATCGTTAACCGTCATCGTATTGAGAAAAAGAGAGAGAAAGAAGAGTCGGTAGCAACGGGTGGTCGCACGTGTGCATCGAGGCGAATGAGTTTCGTCGTCTCTCAACGACGTGTCGAATGTATTCCCCCGACCGGGAAAACAACAACCCGCAACCGAAACGCGGGGTTACCCTTTGTACACCTGTGTCCCACGCATTTCTCGTAAAATTCCCTGTATAACAATGTAACGTCGTGATTCAACCCTCGCAACAATTCCCGAAAATCAGCTCAGCGGGGATGAACAAAAGAAGTCTGGCGTCTAGACGACTGCATATTATGACGTGAAGTGACGAGGGGGTTCGTTATTGTCTTCCTTTTTCTTCACCTTTCTCCTGGCCATTCGACATTTGCATTTTCATCGCGCGAAATTCGATGGTTTAATTAGCGCTCTTTGAATTTACTTATTTTCATTATAACTACTTTTTTAGATATTTTATGAAGTAGTCGAACCAGAGTGAGTTTTCAATGATTGAGAAAAAAATCCGATTTTATATTTATCTCTGAGACTTTTTTTGTATATAAAATATTATAATAATATTCTGACAACAAAAATATAAGAACTGGACATGAATTTAATTATGATAAAGATTCAAATTAATTAGTAGTTTTTGGAAAAAAATGGAATTACATTCTTTCAAAAAGTTATTCCTTTTTAAATTATTTTAAATAGTAAATTTTTTAATTAAGGAAAACAAATAAATAAAAAGAAACAAAGAGATATAAAAATAAATATGGATATGGAGTAAAAGGTAAAAATTTTTGAATCCCACATACACACAAATATTTTTATAACTAAAATTGAAAAATACGATTATATGTTTATATACATATGAATACAAGTTTTTATATTTATATATTTCTATAAACATACAAATAAAAAATCTTTTTACAAGATATTTTTCAGATTGATTTACAAAAGCTTTCTTAATCGAACGATATATAAGCGTTTTGTATATTTGATCTGGATTCTAAATGTCTAGAATTGAGTGCATCGTACGTATGTTACCTCTGGCCGTCTTATCAGCATCGTCGTATACTGCGTATGTAGCAGAGCTTAGTGATAGTAATGCAATGTCAACGACCTGATATATCGCGGACCTCTACCTGACTCCAGTTTCCAGATATAAACACTTATCCATCGTTCACTTCTTCGAGAGATTCAGAACACAAAGATTTTAAAGAATCAGATCAGATATATTCACAAAGCTTCACTTAACTATATTACGTCTATAAACGTAATATAATATTCTTTGTACAACTACATTACGGAGAGGTTCAAAGCTGTTCGATTCTGAGAACGAATTTTTGTTCCAAGTTTTCCAAGACGTTATGGAGCCGTCTCCTTAAATAACTTGTGACGTTTTTCACCGTCACAAACGTCGTTTGACATGACCGGAAATAGCGCGACATTTTCGTCCTGTGTCTTCCCGACGCGGTGGACGGATATGTCGGCACTTATCGCAATTTCGGAGCGATTTCTATTGTTACGTTTCGCAGAATTTTATTATTTCCTTTCTTTCTCCAAGTTAATTTCTTTAAGATATAATTTGTTATCAGCGGTTAAGAGAAATAGTTGTGCGATGAAGCTTCGTCTCATTGCACCACCGCAACGGACGTCAAGGAAGAGGATCGGAGATGCACATCGGAGGCACGAGGTCACTCCAGGAAGGGGGTAGCGCGCAGGTGACGATACGAATACGGAAAACTTTCCAATAGAGGGGCCCATCAAGTCCTAGAGACCCTTCGAATAGTACAGAGGAGAATCTTGCGAGCAGCCGTAATGCCCGTATCATACAAGCGATTGGAGATTGCGTCTGCGTTTGCGCTTGCGATTAGACGGTTTTCAATCACCCTAGTGACGATCAGCGATTACATTTTGTCAGATATTTCCTGCAACGCATATAAAAAAAATAAAAAATTATAAAAGAAGGAATTCGCATTTTTATACTTGCATCATTACTGAATTATAGATTTCACATTTTTCCAAGGAGTATTGTCTTCAATATTCGTCTCGATACATGAACTGGTCATATGACTACAAAGTCGCTTTGTGATTGGTTGCGTCTGCGTCTCGATTATATGAAAAGTAGACAGATGTCTAAACGGGAATCGTGAATCGCAATCGCCAACATCTCTTTTCTGATTTGTCGAAAAAAAATCGTAGACGCAATCTCCAATCGCTAGTGTGATACAGGCATTACAAATGTCAACCATAAGTCATATCACGCGCGCAGGATACAGGGCGCGCGACGCGACAGCGGGTGCTTTCCATTTGGTGACACAAGTCGACACAAGTGTCGTCTATCTTTGTCACTCTCTGAATGTCAACAAGAATAGAACGACGCTTGTGTTGACTTGTGTCATCAAGTGGAAAGCACCCAGCGACTCGCGAGGACGCATGGAATCCGCGAGAGGGACCAATCAGGCGCGATAAATGAGCTTATCACGTGAGTCTGCGGTGCCTACGTGCTCCCGAAAGGACCTCGGACCCGGCACTTGTGCTGTGGCGAGCTCGAGAGTGAGACATGCGAGGACACAGGACCTTCCGAGCAATTTGACGAGATCGCGTGTATGAGAACCGCTAGAGGAAGATTCCGAGGTTGATGAGGTTTCGTTTCGCTGGGCCTGATTGTAGCCGGTACACTGAGAGAAACATGTTTGATATTTGTAACTATACTCTCTAAATCTGAATCAATGGATAATCACTGATACCAGTGCCAAGTATGCCACTGGTAATCAGTGAATGAAATGTGAAATGCCTAACCTATAGCTAACCTTTATTATGTGATCTAATTAATCTTATTTTAGTGCATAAATTCAATGAATATATAATAGTATATTAGAAGATTGAAATTAACATATAAATATCAATATTTTAGGATATATAATGCTCAAACCTTCTTTTTTTTTAATTGAACTTCACTGATTATCCAGTGCTAAATATGTCACACTGGGTGATTAGTGAATAGTGGCATATACTTGGTACTGATATCAGTGATTATCCACTGATTCAGATTTAGAGAGTAATTGCATTTTACTATAATTATGATTATTACTACTATAATAATAATAACAGTAACTATGTATATAGTTCTGGCAACAAATATATATAGTTGGCAACCTAAAATGACTATAATTATAGTTATTATAACCATAAAATAGTTGAAATTACCATAAAAATGATTCAAATGACTATAATCTTATAGTTATATTTTGGGACAGCCATATTTTTTATAACGTCATAACAGGCACGTGGCGTGTGATCGTGCCATCCCTGCCGATATCATACCGGTTCTTTCTTTTTGTCATTTTCGAGTCAGTTTTCTACACACCTGCCGTAGCCACAGCTAGGTCATTTATCGTGACGTCGTAATTTTGTATCGTGCTTTATTGTCAATAGTGTGTTAGATTTCAGATAATATTCGTGTACACTCTAGAATCTCGTTGTTTTCCATCGTAATCGTTCTCTTCATTCTCGTGGTCGAGCTCGAGGTCGAAATTGTGCACGTGTTAAACATGGTTAACTACTACCTCGATTATCGTATTCCGGTTATTTCTTTTAATTGCGGTACCAACGATTCGTATATAGAATTACTCAGAAATTTGGAGCTCGCACCGCCGAAATAGAAAATCTGCGTATCCAATCTCGCGTGTCGAGAACTTCGTCAAGAAGGACAATCACGCCCCATTCACGCTTTGTCTAATTCATGACCGTTAATCTATCATCCATGGTGTACAACATTGCGTAAATGTGTGAACGAGAGAATTGTTCGTTATCATTTAATGTTACAAACTTTGCCTATTTTATTGTTGTATCGCCCTGCTCGTTCTCCAAGATATTCTCCGTTCCGGCCACGAACCACCCCCTCTACCAATATCGTGGCTGAGCAGCCGGTTATCCGAGCCGTCCGCATTCGTGATGCTGTAGAGATCTTTGTAATTTAAGTAGAATCGTTGAGCTAATTCCGAGAAAGAGTGACCTCTCGTGCCTGGCGCCCAAGATTTGGTATTAAGAATTAAGTGCTAGTGGAATTTGTCGGATTATGTGATATTATCGACTTTAAGAAGAGAATTGTGATTATCGGAGGAATTTGCAAAGAATTACGATCACGAACGCGTGACAAAGTTGCACCACGCTCGTGAGTGCGGTCGCAAACCGAAATCCTTTCGGGAGCACGCAGGCACCACAGGCCCACGCAAAGACATAGAGAATGGACTGCGCGATCCGTATCTAAATAGTGTATCAAATGTGGTCGACAATAATGAAAGAGAGGTCTGTGGGAGATGGTCAATTCCCCTCTCATTTTCTCTCCCATTACACATTGAATGGAAAGAGATAGAAATTGCCGTCTGCCACGGTCCCTCTCTCTCATCCCTATCGACCATTTTGACACACTGATCGCGCAGTCCATTTTCTATGTCTTTGGGCCCACGTGATCGCGCATGATTGGTCGCGAGTCCTCTCGCGGATATTAATACAACAGTCGCGTCGCGCGCCCTGTATATATTCTGTGCACGGGATATGACTTGTGGTTGACATCTCTTACGGCTGCTCGCAAAATTCTCCTCTGCATTATTTGGGCAGAGGGCCTCTAGGACTTGATGGATTCCTCCGTTGGAAAGTTTCCCCGTCCGTATGGAATTTCCGTTCCCTGCAGAGGCTCCTTTACGGCACCGTCAGCGGGGTCTCCTGCTCGGTTTATGACAGAGAGTGGATTCATCCCCTCATGCCGCTCGAATCGGTCCTCCTTAACAAGTGCCTAAAAGGAATTCGGCAACAGGATCATACGCTCACAAACAGAATTTTAGTGCAAAAATGTCAAAGCGGTGTCACCTGCGCTACCCCTTTCCTGGAGCGACCTGATGCCTTCGATGTGCGCCTCCGGTTCTCTTCCTTGACGTCCGTTGTGATGAGACGAAGTTTCATCATACAAACTATTTCTCTTAACCACCGATAACAGTCTTAAAAAAAAAAGAAACAGTAATATCTCGCAACAATAGAAACGCAATAATAGAAGTCGCATAGAAATCGCGATAAGCGCCGACACGCCCACTCTCCGCGTCGAGAGGACACAGGACGAAAATGCCGCGCTATCTTCGGTCAAGTCAAACGACTCTTGTGACGGACGGTGAAAACGTCACGTCACAAACTATAATCAAACATTTTTTAATATAGAGAGTCTGATGATGTGAAAAGATTTCCTCTGTTTCCCTTCCTTTTTCTCTTTTTTTCTCTTTCTATTTTATCATATATAATTTAAATTACATTTTTATTTTTTTTAATCAGAGGTACAGCACAACTTATCTTAGGTAGTTTTCTCGCTGTATTTTAGTCTTAAATAAACAGTTTTTATTAGTGCATATTTTGAAAGATACTCATGAGAGCAATGCATGAAATTAATGCCAATGAAAAATTTAATATAAAAATTTAATATAAAAATATTGAAGTAGAAAAAAGTGCTCCGGGATAATTTCATTATCTCACTTGTTTAATTAAGTTCAATGTGGCAGAAATATTTTGTTCTCTTTATTTATTAATACAAATTAACTTTTATTTTACACAAGAGAAAATGCTATTGTCGCGGGAGTTATCTTCTCAAGACGAAAAACGAATAATATAACATTGATCATGTACTGCAATAATATAATTAACTTTTATATAACTAAAATATATTTAAAATTCACTCGGACTATTTAGGAAACAATTATTTTTATTCTAATTTACCTATAATAGCTTTCACATATCTTATTTCTCTTCAGAATACATTTTTTAAATACTTTTATATGTCACAATGTTAGTAGTTAAAGCTGTTCTTACTCTCTAAATCTGAATCAGTGAATAGTCATTAATTACCCAGTGGCATACTTGACACTGATAATCAGTGAAGTTCAACTAAAAAAAGAAGAATGTTTGAGCATTATACAACTAAAATATTGATATTTGCATGTTAATTTCAATCTTCCAATATCATATTCATTGAATTTAAGCACAAAACAAAGTTAGATCACACAATAAAGATTAGTTAGGTTAGGAATCTCACATTTAATTCACTGATTACCAGTGGCATACTTGGCACTGATATCAGTGATTATCCACTGATTTAGATTTAGAGAGTCAATATATATGTAAATGTCCGCGAAGGTTTGATCGAACTTTCAATTCTCTATAAATATCAAACAATTCAAAATCTCAATATGATGGAGTCCATCACCCCAACAGAATTGCAATATCGCTGATGCTGAAAACGTGGATCTTTCGCGTGCGGTGCGCTCGGGATCACGTACACGTTATAATCTGCAGTTGTGATGGAGAGTTGCGTGACCATGAACAAAGACCACCCTTGATCCTGGGTGCAGTGCCGCACGATTGTCACGAATTAGCACTGTTATCCGTACACGCGAAACGTGCGACCGTTCTACACAACGTGGTATATTCGCGGTCTGAATCGTGTTGATTTTACCGGCTCGCCAAATGTCGGTCAATCCAGCATCGAGTCGGCATTTTGTGCGCTGCGACAAATCGCAAATTCGATTCGCGTTCACGCTCGCGCGCGTTCGCAGAGCAACGAAGCGCGATCAACGATAAATTCTGCCTGTCACGTAGAACTAGCGATTCTATAAAGTTCATTCTGGGCATGAGATTATATCCAAGGTGAAAGTCGTAGCTCGAACCTAGCGAGTTTTCAATTTCAACATCCGTTCGATTCGTCATTTATTTCGATAGTAAAATAAATCGGATTTCACAACTTGTTAAAATACATATATATACAATATACAGTGCAATCTGTGAATTTATATATAGTATACTTAATTTTTATTTATTTTACAAAATAAATAAAATTTGATTAAGGCTTGACGAAATTTATTTTCACTAAAATTAGAAATATATTCTAAGTAATGGAAGAGAAAGCAGAGGTATAGAAATAAATACAGATATGGAATAAATAGAGAGAGAGAGAGAGAGAGAGAGAGAGAAATAAAAAGTATTATTTTTACCTAAAATTAGAACATGCACTAAATAATAGAACAGAAAATGAAGGTATAAAAATGAATATAGATATGAAATAGGATAAAAGATATCGGTTAACATGGAAAAAATAAATATGAATAATATCCATACATTAAATATACATTGAATATGAATTGTTGCGTATACTTTTATTGTGTTTATCTTCCACTTTACAAAAAATTTTAAAGTATTTTTACTTATAAAAGATGTTACATTAGTTCTAAAATTAGATTAATTTAGTTTTGAAAATATATTATGTAATATTATTTAAATAACACTAGAATTGTTAATATTTTAGTTAATTAATTTTTAATAATCAATCTATTTTTAATATGACATTCATATTTTCGTGCTATAAAAATATAATTACGATTAAGATATTCCAATCTTATTTATATGACCCCTCACCAAAACTCTCTCCCTCTCTCTCTCTCTCCCCCCCTCTCTCTCACTCACTCTTCTGGTATTTATTATGTAACAAGCCTGTTACATTGAATTAGTTTAAAGCTACGTGCATCATAAGCGATTAATTATATCATTTGACTGACAACCACTTATCATTTTCGCATTAACTTCTTGAAATAGAATTATTATATATCTGAATATTATTCTGTCTTTTATTAGACTTTCAAGAATCACAGTTTTACTCATACTTTCTTTTCACAACAATTCAATTGCACCGCGTGTTAAAAAATTGTTGATGCGTTAGATAATACGTATTTAAAAGCCTATGCGCAAATAAGTATTTTGCAATTGAACTCTTTTTTATTTGCTCTAATAGCAAACGTTCTAAATATAGAAAACTTGATTGATTTTTTACGCAATTTATTCATCATAGAATATACAGGGTGTCTCGAACTTTTTTGCCGATCACTTTTGTGTAGATGGAGCGGACTAAACTGAGTCGAAAAGTCCTCTACCATTTTGCAATTTTCGCAGTAATTAATAAAATATTAATTACTAAAAATTGCCAAATATTGGTCTTGAATAATTTTTTACTCAAATATT
The DNA here is from genome assembly GCF_001594075.2 of Trachymyrmex cornetzi. NCBI lineage: Eukaryota > Metazoa > Arthropoda > Insecta > Hymenoptera > Formicidae > Trachymyrmex > Trachymyrmex cornetzi. Next base: position 85,782 of record NW_017296691.1, on the reverse strand, counting down.
ATGTACTTTATGTCTTTACAGAAAAGCTGCAAGAGACAAAAATCATTTATTTTCTTCTCATAAAGTTTTGAGAATTTTTTCAGAATTTTTTCGGAATTTTAATACTGTATTTTCTCATATTGGTAAAAATAAGAAATTCAGTACTAAAAAGTTGATAAAAAATTCTCAGAACTTTACGAGAAGAAAATAAATGATTTTTGTCTCTTGCAGTTTTTCTGTAAAGTTGATAGTATTTGAGTAAAAATTATTTAAAACTAATATTTTGCAATTTTTAGTAATTAATATCTTATTAACTATTGCGAAAATTGTAAAATGATACAGGACTTTTCGACTCAGTTTAGTCCGCTCTATCTACACAAAAGCGATTGGCAAAAACTTTCGGGACACCCTGTATATAGAGATGCGCAACGCACTGAGGCATTAGATAAATATTTAAAAGCCTATGCGCAAATAAGTATTTTGTAATTGAATTTTTTTTTATTTGCTCTAATAGCAAACGTTCTAAATATAGAAAACTTATTTGATTTTTTACGCAATTTATTCATCGTAGAATATATATAGAGATGCGCATCGCATTAATTAGAGACTACGTAACTTTGTATCATAATAAAAAATGTACAAAATTGTTAAATGTGATATAATAACTTTTTCAATTTACATTTAATTAAAAACTTTTTTGTTATCACAAAGTATCTTACATTAATATTTACAGTGACCATCCTAAAGTTTATAAATTCTTCGTACAAAATGTGAAAACAAGATTGAGTTTGTACGATAAATTGAGTTAAGTACTCTCATAACTCAGTCTCTACAAAATGTAATTACTTGTAAAGGTTGAGTTATTGCATTTCGCGTGCTCACACAATTTTATCAATAATGTAACAGTTTTAAATTAACAAAGCATTTTGATGTGCAGAAAAGCTGTGAAAAATGAAGGATGACGTGGACGAGGATGACACTGGCACGTCCTCTCCGTATGCCGCATCCGTGTCTGAAAGCACCAATTCGTATGGGTAAGTCAAAATTGTCACATTTTGGATTGGCATGCTAATTACTTCTTTGTTGTGATATAACGAAGGTAATACACGTAATAGGAATACATTTTGAATTTTATTTTATTAAAAAATTGTCATTGTTATTATATAAATTAGAAATAGATTGTTTTCTATTGATTGTTAGTTACCGAAATAATATATTTATCGCGAATTTTAAATTACATATGCATTGCAATGGTTGAGCTACAATATTTTACGTGCCGAGAACGAATCGTTTTACTGATACGCTTTTTAGCAAGAATGTATGATGTTATTTGCTAAATTTGCGGCAGGAAGAGAAAAGATTTAATAAAATTAAACAAATGATCATGATTAATTAAATCTTAAAGCAAAAATTGCACGTATAATGATTACACGTCAAAGTTTAAATTAGCTTATTCAAGAAAAAATACATATAGAGATTACTTTTTACATTGAGAGAAAAATAGTTGCAGTTACTGTAATTTAACTATAATTTATAGTCATTTTCTGTGCCAATTATATTTTAAAATGAAGAGTACATGTTAAAGTTTAAATTAGCCTATTGTAAAAAAAATACCTATAGAAATTGCTTTTTACATTGAGAGAAAAAATGGTTGTAATTATCATAATTTAACTAGAATTTATAGTTTTCAATACCAACTGCACAATAAAAAATTGTGCGTCCATATGTAGAATTTTTCTTGTGTTACCACATTTTGATTATTACTTCAATGTAAAATAAACATAC
>NW_017296691.1:63432-83890 GCF_001594075.2 Trachymyrmex cornetzi | reverse complement strand
ATTAAAAATGGAATATTATTTTGAGTGTTTTTAACACAATTGTTTCAATTAATCTATATATCTCAAAGTCAATTTAATATCTAAGAATTTTTTCATTCATATTATACGAACAAAAATGTTTTATTAACATTTTCTTACGAGTTACTGCAACTACTCTTCTATGTACTCTACTTATTTTATATGTTAGTTTTAAATCACTTAAAGTCAAAATAACAAATATAAATGTAAAGTATTGTGTCAATTATGTAACATTACTATTTAACATTTCGTTAATAAATAACACAAGACGAATGAGTTACTTTAACTTAAAATTTAGAGTGGATCTCCTGGAACATGTAAAAAATGTTAAAATTAACATTTTCTTTTTTACTGTATGTATATTTTTGATAGGATAAGTATAAGTAATGATTATTAATATTATAGCACGGTAATAAAAATTCAGTTTCTATAAATTATTTTTAATCATAATTATTTTACTATGCAATTATAGTCAAATATTAAACATTTTTCTCTCAGTGTAACAAATCGACAATTACGTATAAAGTATTCTGTGTGCGCATGAATGAGCGTGTTGATTCGAGAACGTGAAGAGCTATTCTATTTCACAATGACGAAATTACACTACAAAAGTAGAGTTTACTGTTAATTCAGTTATAGCTGCTTATACAATCTCTCTAGATAATCGCTGCTTTTCACCTAATTAATCAGTTGTAAGTGCAACGTATTCCTGCATTTCATCAACTTCTCGGTTTACGGCATGGCTAATCAAAAGGGTTTTGCTCTTCGAATTGTTGAACGACACGTCGAACCGTGTCAAAGCTTTTATATCTATTATTTGAACTGAGCTTTAAAACCGACGAAAAATGTTTTATTCCTTTTGTTATTTATCTTTTTCTTTGTTTCATGGAAACATCGTGCAAATTCCAAAATTGTTTAATGTTTTACAATTATTTTATCCAATTCCTATCTGTTTGAAGTGAAAAAAATATAAAGTTGTATGTACAGCGCATTCCAATACAACTAATTTTCTTATTTATCAATATTTCAATAATAATATTAAAAGTTAACTTGATTCCAAAAATATATAATTATCTTCCGCTATTTTATTTTCTATTATATATTGCCATTAAATAATTAATAATATAATTTGAATACAAAAGGCAAAATATTTTTATTAGAATATACAACGTAATTTGTGACGAGAAAATGTAAATATCTCGGCAATCCTTATTTTTAACAATCATGACAAAACATTTCTGATTTGCATCTAGAATGAGAATAATATAATCGACACAATATCTGCATGCACACAATGGATAAGTTAGTTGATATATTCGTGACGTTTCACTATTTGTATAGAAAATTACGCGATACATCGAATCGCGGCCTATATCTTATTTGCACAGATAAATATAAGAAACTAACTCAATATCTTGCCCACGCGATCTTGGACTGTATACTGCAATAAAAGGGATATAAATGAATATTTACTTTGAATGATAATAAAAGAAGACCAAAATCGGGCAATACTTGAAAATACAAATTATTGATGTTCACAGCGACAAACATATGTAAAATATATCACGTAAAATAAATCCTTATCGAATATTACTACGTGTGCGTGGTTACCGCGATTACTGTTTCGAGAATCACATTTGCAAATTTTATTTGCCTGTTCATTTGAAACACGAAGTATTGAAAAAAAAAATTGCAAATATCAGGTCGTCGCATTGGGTAGATCGGTTATCTGGAAATTTAACGCTTCCGTTTGTTATATCGTTTAAAGCGAAAAGTATTATCGATATTCCTCTACATTAATGAAATTTTTACTGCGCAGTTCGTTTTTTAAACATCGACCTTTGCATTCCCTGCGTCATCAATTTAGATGGTTCTAATAAAACTTAAGTTCCCTTTAGCACTTCTCGTTTATGATTTTATATATCATAAAAGTCATATAAAATCCTCATAATAGCTCATCGTTCGAATGATCGAAGCCTTATCAACATTGAAAACAAATTTTTCTAATAATAAATTATCTGCTTAGGGGAAGTAGGAAATAAAAATATACTCGTGTTGTTATGTCTAATTATGATATATTGAGGCAGTGTAGATATAAATATATTTATCTTATATATACATAAGAATCTCTCGCATTATGTGATTATAAATATACACGGAGAGAATTTTTTCTTAGAATTGACCTTGAAAATATGAGTCGTAGAATAACATTGTATTTCGAAGAATTTTAATGTAAATCTCTCTTATTCATTAATAAAACTACAATAAAGTATAAAATAAGTTTGATCAATTTTACTAAAGTGCATGTAAAAATCTTTAAAATATTGTGTTGTATTACAACTACCATATTTTCAAGGTAAATTTTAAAAGAAAATTCTCTACATGTACGATGAAATATAATTAACTAATCAGCTACGCAATTAATCACACATTTAGCTATATAATCTTTATAATCAATTAATTAAAATAGAAATAATCCTATTTTCGGTCAAAGCGGATCTTAATAATACTACAATATGTGCAAATTTTTGCAAGAGAGAGTATATTATTTCAGTTTTACAAATTTCATGCTGATAAGATTTGTCGGACTCGAAACGCAATCACAAACTGATGCTGAAATTAATATCTCAAATTAGATTAACCGTCCATTTTAATAGTGAAGCTAATAAATATCTTAAAAACCTGTAAATACCCATATAGGATCGCCAGTAGTGACAACGAAACCAACGGCTGCCTACTAACGGCCAAGGTTTTGTCAGCCAATGCTGGGCAAACGGCTGGCTGTCAAATGACGGCCGAAGTACTATCAGCCAGTGCTGGGCCATCACTGGCAAACGACTGGCTAATTATATACACAAATCCGGCGTTATGACGACAATCAACGGTTGGCTAAAGCGACGGCTGCCCACTAACGGCCAAGGTTCTGTCAGCCAATGCTGGGCCATCACTGGCAAACGACAGGCTGTCAAATGACTACCGAAGTACTGCCAGCCAGTACTGCGCCCGTAGTATTGCCAATATTGCACCAATGCCCAAAATGTGGTTACCAGTACTGGTGCAGTACTGGGCCGATCGCAATATCGCACTGGTACAGTACCGGCTAACAACAGTTGGGCTAGTATCTTCTGCCAGTATTGGGCCTGTAGGTTGCCAATGCTACGCCAGTACCCAAACTACGACAATCGGTACTGGCCCAATACTGGACCGATTGTAAAACCTTATAGGACAATTGTATAATTAAATTATAATATTATAAAGTTTATAAATCTATATGTATAATTAAATAATAATATTATGATATTATAAAGTCATACATATCAATATTCTCATATTTTACGTGTTTAAAATACATATACTAAAAAAAAACTCGTCTATTGTGAGCGTGGCTTAAAATTACGCAACGTGTAAAAGAATTCGGCAAAAGAGAAAGTAAGAAGGAATGTGTGGTTTCATTTTGCGATCTAAAACTCCTTTCTTATCGCTGATCTGTCAGTGTGAGCGTTGCCTAATAACGTATTGTGTTATCACGCCAGGCGCACGAATGGACGTGCGGCGGGAGAAGACGAGGGGAACGATTGGTCGTCTCCGCGTGGGGGGAAAGCGCTGATTGGTTACCGGGAGTGGGGGGTAGCGTTCGCCGAGCAGTTCAGATCCGACCGTCGTGAGTTGCAGTCTTGCTGGTACACGCTCTCTCTTTCTCTCTTTCGCGCTCTTCTTTCGTCTCTCTATTCCCAAGTCTCGGGTAGAGCCGTGTGATGTTCGGCCGTGATAATTGACAGTTTCGCGAATATTCGCGCGTAAGACGGCGTAGATGCGCAACGCCGTCGTTTCGACGCGTTGGCGGGGCGTCGTAATCGTTTGCTCGTGAAAAAAAAACGCAGTTTCCCGCGCGCGCACGCGAGCGCGTGCGTGGCCGTGTCTCTTGCCTGCGACGCGACGACGTTGCGACCGGCAAGTAGTAAACAGGTGACGCCGACGAACGGAGCGGAACGACAGCCGCGGCGTCACGCTGTTACCGGTAGCGGTTGACCTTTTGCAATACACAGTGCGTCGCGTGTAAATTGCGCGAAATAGCAGTGGCCACTGATCGGACGGTGTTAGGAATAAATCGCCCGCTCCGCACCGCGGTGGACACCGTTCAGTATACTGTGTCAAGGCCACCGGCGACGAGTTCGCGCCTCGTGTCACTACGTAGCGTATTTCTCTGCGTAATACCAAAGGAAGGACGGATAAAGAGCCAGAGGAAAAGACAGATTGCACGATTCCTGCATCGCGATCATCGAGAAGCCCGCCGCAGTTTCGTAATCGCATTCCTACGATTTGTCTCTAATCTAAAAGATAATGTCAAGGCCGGTGAACTTCCGGCGAGCTTTTTATGAACGATATAGCTCCTCCGATCCAACAACAATCGCGCGCGCGTGCGCGTGCATATGTCAAACTATCATCCACAGATTTTGATGGGATTGATAAAAATTGCGTAAACATCGTCGTAACGATTTAATTTCGGCTCTATGGAGCTTCAGTGGAATGGTACTCTTGCGTGAAATCTACAATAAAGTTCATGTACGTTAAAGAACGGTACAGTCGATGTTTGTCCATAAAAACCCGGAACGGATACATCGCGCAGCATCAGATTCAGATACGACGGAACATTTGGTGCCGGTACATGCTTCATCGATCGATTGATCAAGCTGAACTTCTTGTTACATTTGCCAGATACAGGCAAAGCCGGAGGCCTTTATTATCGCCGCGCGAATAAGCTATCGAGCGACCGCGATTAATCACCGGCTAACCAGCTAATTTTAATTCGGCCGGCAAACAAGCCGTCGCTGTTGCGATAAGAAGACCGAGAGACATCGCTACTGACGACGCGTCACCGAACGATGCTCGCCGTTCTCCAATATGGCGTGCGACGCTTGCAGGGACACCTGCTGCGAATTGCGACCCATGTTTACCGGTGCTAACGAGTGATTGTTGAATAAATCGCGGATAAAGACAAGTTACAGTAACAATCGTCGTTGTCTTCGTGACATAAAAATTGTGAGACAATATTGACGGATAGAGAAAGCGAACTGAAAAGTTTGCGACTTACAATGGCCAACGACGACGGGCGAACGTACTTTGTACGGGCAGACGGATGAGAGAACTTGTTTTTTTTTTCCCCCCCTTTAGAAGACGTATATTTATTTATCGATAAATGCATCTCGAAGTGTACGGCATGTGGCAGCAGCAACAGCAACAGCAAGCGTTTTTGAGGGGTTTGCCCCCGCAACATCCGCAACAGACTCTCCATCCAGGGATCATCGGCACGGATAACCACGCGCCACATCAGCAGCAACATCATCAGCATCATCGCGCTACCATTATGGATTTGCCGGTACCAAGGTCAGTCTCGTTGTCTTATTACGAGATAAAGTCACCGGGTGCATCAAGGTGATCGGATATGCGGATAGGTAGTCGCGCTCGGATTTGAATCGAGCGTATCGCAAAATTTATCAACCTTCATAACGTTACGAAGATAGTTCTTCTATATCTCTAATCGCAGTTCTTATTGCAAACCACCGTGTATGTGTGTCTCCTGATTTTGATAAAATATACTCTAAACTTTTAGAGTAAATCTCACTCTCTGAAGAGTGAAATCTCACTCTTAAACATTGAAAATTGAAACTCTTTTTCAAGACTGGTTCAATTTTCATTCTTTGGAGCAAGACTATCCGAAAGAATAGAGAGTAAAGCTTTTAGAGAGTAAAAGAGCATCTTTTCATTTTCAATTTAATAAAAGTTTAATTTTTTTTTCTAATAAACAATAATAAACTCTATCAGATATCAAAGAAGCAATAATAACACAATTAATCCTTCGAATTAAATAATATTTTGTTATTTATAACTTCTATATGAGAGTGTCAAAATGTAAATTAATCCATTTCTGTGGTTAATCTCAAAGGAAACAATGCATTTCAATAATAAACTAAATTTTAGTCAAATTTAATTTCTCGAGTTTCTTGAGTTGAATTGTTTAACTCCATTGTTTTAATTAAATTAACGACATATTGAGTAAGGCCAGTGGCGACCTATAGAAATGAAACTCAAATTGGGTATAATTTCACATTATGAATTTAACAGTGAACAGTATAATTTTATTGGCATTTTACCTTTAGCTTTACCGTGCATATATGTAGCGAATGATAATGAGGTGTTCTTTCGCTCTATGAATCGTGTTCAAATGGAGAATATTTCAGAATCTCGGATCGTTAATTTAATGATATTAATTTATTTTATCAATATGAAATTAGCCTTTCTTTAAGAAAGTCTTGAGACATTTTATCATATATTGTAACTTTTCGATCTACAATCTAAAAATTTAAATGTACAAAATGTTAACTTTGAGAATAATTTGACAAATCTGTTTTATTCTTCAAAATTGAGTGTCGATAAATAATGAAAATTTCATATATGTGTTTATATTTTATTTTGCTACACTAATAAACAATAATTCGTTTGTATTAATATTTTTAGTAAAAATAGAAGGGTTAGTCGATATTTATATTTTATTATGACAACTCATAAATGTAGTAATTAATAACAATAATAATTAACTCGATTTAGAACGTTATAGAAAAAGAAGTCAACATAATTACGCGATATAGAAAAATTATTATAAAATTCTGTTTGTGAATATAAGTATGAGTTACACCCACTTGCCAACACAAATTTAAAAATAGAAAATATTAACAACTTTTTTACATATTACATGCACACATAAAATATTGTATACATATATCGATATAGCATATCGGCATTTGTGTATTTTAATGGCACATAAGACCTTGGCTTTTGTTCTATCTAAGTATATATATATAACCAATGTGTCATCGCTGTGCAAGAATATTTTACTATGGATAAATTTATTCATGAATGCATAGTTGTCTTTCTCTAACGATTAACTATTTCAGTGATAATTTACTTTCACTATGTGTGCGATAATATCGGACGCCTGCATGTCTCATTTCTTTACATTCTGTTATATTTTAAGACTATTTGCTTGCCTCTCATCTTCTGTCGAAGTCATCCAAACATTTTTACGGCGGCATTTACAAAACCGGTTGCATTTTCATTCAAACGTTATTCCAATCATTGCTTCCGCCTTTCTAGTCTTTCATCCTACCTTGTATCAATGCGTATGTTTACGGTCCAATTAAATCTGACATAAAAATCAACGCAAATAATTTAGTAAAAGAAATACAAATTTTGTTGCTTTTTTAGTTTTACAATTTTATACGTAGTTATCTTTTTTCTTTTTGTGTACGCAAGTAATAGAATGGATGTAAAATTGAAACTTTATGAAAGTGTTAATTGATAATAATAATAACTTTATTATATATTATTCAAGCAACGTTTCCATAGCTACATTATGGAATGATAGCATTGGGAGATAGATTTTTAATTTTATTATAAAATATTTCTATTGCATTACAGCAGTAATTAACTGTAAATATAATGTATATCAGTATAATCTATTTTTTTTATGTTGCATTACGTTTGTAACTATATTAAAGAATTTATATAGCTTGAGATAAAAAATGAATTAAAGCCACTATGGACGAGAATAGAATCAAAATTTATTAAAGCTGTTACACAATACGAATGAATTAGCTTATTACAATTGAAAAGATTTTTATTTTTTAAATTCAAAATAAAGCGTATTATTTTTCAGAGTAACATTTTTTGCAATAAAATTATTTACAGGCTTAAGATGCTTATTAGCATCAGCCTTATTAGATTATGAATCATATATCATCAGATTATGAATATTCTTTTAACAATAAAATGCTTATAAGCATCAATATTATTAAATTGTTTATCTTAATTTGTGATATTACTATTTTAATTCTGTTAAGATTGCGTTTCACGACTGAAAATTAAATTCGGCGTGCAGTTTTGCGGAATTGGATATGTATATAAATTTATATTGAATTATTGAAACATTAAAGATTCAGCTCGATCGTTTAAAGCTTACGTTTCCTGGTGGTTGTGTATAAGTATTTACATTACAGTTTTAAAAGATACTTTGTTTAAGACGTGTTAAATTATGTACTGGGTGTCTGATATTATTCAAAAATTTATAATTTATTCATTACTATTCATGACAGTTTGACTTGCAAATAGTAACATATTTATTGCTTATAGCTACCTTCGGAAAAATAATAAATTTAAGAACAAATAGCATTGAAAGTATGGGAGCTCACGTGTTACGTGAAACGTTATCAAACTATTGTAGAAACTTACGACTATTGAAAACGAAACTACGTGATTAATGTGCAAAGAAGATTGTATTGTGTGAAGATTTTATTATTTTCGAGATTATCTAACCGTCTTTGTTTTAGTTTGAACATTATGTATGTAAAAACGAGAAAATATGAATAATATCCAAAGTTAAAGTTTTTATCTTTTTCACTATTTAAAATGTCCGACTAAGTTTTTTCATTCTAGTTCAGATGTGACTTACATTTTATCTCCTGAAACTGTAAAAAAGATTCTAAAATTTTATCAGAAAACGTCACTTGTCTTTAAGAATTATAAATTTCTAGTAAAAAAAGAAATGTCAATAACTATAAAAATGTAAAGATATGACATATTGCCATAAATTTTTACGATGTAGTTTGTTTTGAAATTTTTAATTTACTGCATACATAAATGTAGTTACTTATTTGCATATTCATAACATTTATGTTTTGCATAACCAAAGAATATTTGAGAAAAAGTAAATCATATGAAAAAAAACATATTTTTTTAATCAAGAATGTAACAAAATTTTTTTTAAGGTTTTAAGTCAAAAAATTGATATAGGTACCATCGACTGTAAAATTCGAGATAGTCGATGAGACAATATTGACCGTCAAGTATTCATATTAAAATATACCTCATGGAAGTTTAACGAACCACCGTCCGCTTTCTCGATCGAATTTTATGTCAAACGAGACGAGCGATTTATCGCATAAAGACAAACGCGACATGATTCTGTATGGTTTTGAATCCACGGCTTGATTTGCATGGCGAATTAATTCAACTCGACGACCTTTATAAGGAACGACATAATAACATTAATGATTGCCTGTCTCGTTTGCATGCTCTCAAGAGAAACCTCGTAGATCCAAAAGAGCAAAGGGTATATAATCTTATATTAGTATTATATTTGACAATTACACGAGCATTTGTAGGTGATTTATGTAATAATTAGTCATTGTATGTTTCAAGAAAGAATTTAACTGGATAAAGGATGAACAAAGTATTAATAAAAAGTAATAGCGCATGATAACGGAATTACATAATTCAATGATTACCTACATATTAGAAATATCTGCTATAGAAAGCAGAATAGAAAATTTTGTAATGTAGTTCTAACATTTTGAAGATTCTGTAGTTCTTTAAATCTTAATTTACCGTTATTAATTAATAAGACATACTATTACTATACAGAAACAATTTATCTAAAGTATCTAAAAATTTAAGTAGATAGATCTGAAAATAACTGTGTTAAATCATCAAAAATATAAAAAACTGAAACATAATGGATAATGTTGCAAAAAATTTTGATATTTATTAATCACTTTGAACGTCTTACATATTTTGATAGTCTAACAACATTTATTTTCAGACCTGTAACTAAATTTTTGAATACTTCAACAAATTCTTTCCGTATATTTAAATTGGTGTGTTTTGAATGAATATAAATATTTCTCTCTCTCTCTCTCTCTCTCTCTCTCTCTCTCTCTCTCTCTGAGTGTTGAAATTAATTATTTTTCGGTAAATAAGTTAGAATATTATTTATTAAAATTATTGAAATGGTATTTTGATTATTTAATACAAATCAAAATATTGACTTTATTATCTTTGACGAGATAAATTAGTTTCCTGTCGCCTGCTCTTATTGGCTATTGCTTAAACAATTTTCGTATTTTTTTCATAAGTTACAAAGAGTTGGGAAAGTCAATACATGTAATTCACATATACTTATCTGTAATTTATTTCACTGATCACTATTCCTGTCGTTCTGGTTGATATTTGCAAATCATACTTTGAGGTTTTTTTGGTTTGCAAATTTGTGTATTCCTGCATTCGCATTTACCTTTCCTGTATACCTACATTGAAAATAATTTCGATTGCAATGTTCATGTATGATCGCATGTACCTTACTCGTTCGTCCTACCTATCGATCCCGTGAAATCGATCTAATAAATATAAAACATTGCTGTGCATAATCCATTGTTCACTGCTTTATATATACATATTAAAGTTATTGAAACAAAAATTTGTTATTGCAAATCTTTATTTTGCTTTTGCAAAGTCGAATCATATTTGAATTTTCTTACACTGAGAAAAATGGTCTGGTTGGATTAAACAGTAATTCTGGTGGAAAATGGACGAATCAGAATTTTCTGGTTATGTCTATTAGAATTCTAGTTGTGATAACTAGAATTCTGATTAATATAATTATTCTGGTAAAAATAAGAATTCTAGTACATTTTACCAGAAATATATCAACCAGAATTTCGGTTATCTCAACTAGAATTTTAATAAATTTAACGAGAGAGAGAGAGAGAGAGAGAGAGAGAGAGAGAGAGAGAGAGAGAGAGATTTCTAATTCGTCCATTTTCAACCAGAAATATTTTTCAGTTTCAATTTGACAAGTTTAATTACGGCATGAACAACACAAAAATTTAAGCTACCACAGTTAATGAAGTATTAACAATATTATCTACTTTGCGATCGTGCGGAAGAATAAAGACTCTTATCTAATTTTCTCGAATTTTTCATAACTGAAAACTTTTAACTGCTACGAAATTATTTAATAATCGCACTCGAATCGGATTTAATCCGGTTCTTTTAACGTATTCGAATTGTACATCTGCCCCTGAAAATATCGGATGTTTGCATATTTAATGTTATTAATCTTTCCATCACATGCGTTTTTGACAACCGATGAACCGAAAACAGAGATCTTTTCTAATATTTAATTTGTAAGACACGATTCTTGAATTGAATTTAACTCGGAAGATATATTTTCACCTTTTGGCAAGGTTTTATACGATCTTGCATGTTCATTTCTCTGTTCGTTACGTAACATCTACACAAGTGTAAGATGTATAAGTATCCGTTAGAAGTTTACTATTTCAATTGTCATATACTAGCATCAAGCTTGAAATTAATGTTATCTTTGGTGTTTCGTAATCGGATTAGACTGGAAAGAAAAGAGAATATTGTATCTGATTGTTATCTAAAGCAATGATATACAACCTTTTTAAGAGTTATTTTCAGAGGATTATTTTCAGAAATACATAAAATCTTGCTATTATAGTCGCATATATTGTTTATTTTGTTTGCATAAAATAGAAAATATGATTTTATATTTTTATCTATGATCCAGTGGATCGTAAAAATTCACGGGCGGATCGTAGCTGCAGGTTATGCACCACTGATCTAAAGAATACAAAAGATATTTGATGTTTCTAAGAAAGAAATATTTTTCCAAAGAGCTGGAAAATGTACGCGTGATATCTTTTCTACAGTGACTATATATTTTTTTATATTTCTTGTTTTCATATTGCCTACGGCCTGTGTTGTATTTAAAAACAAAACAATTCTTTATATCAGTACTCTGAAATGAGAACGTTTGATATGGTTCCGTAAATCAAAAAGCACAAGTCGAGACATTGTGTGAGACAAACATCAAATATCTCTTTTATCTCTATACTGCAGTTGGTCGTTCCCATTCTAAAATATCGATTTATATAACTGCCTCGAAAACACGCGAGTTTTATCAGATTGCTACAGTAAACAAGTAACAGCGTTAAGATATCTGACTTACGTAGTTGTAAATAATCAGTAATGACGAATTATTCATTTATTGTTGTCGCATAGGTACAGGGCCGGGCAAAATAAACTATTATTTAACACTGTTTAAATTTTTTATTTATTAATTGTAATATGCAAATAAAAAATATATATTTCTTTTAGCAAGATTTTCGAATGTAAATATAAGAGATAAGATGAGAATTCTTTGTTTATGGCCTTTCAGTGGTTTATATCACAGTTCAAAATATATCTGTGAACTGGAACAACAATTCATGCCTCTTAAAGTACATACTTGTATATTACGAATGGTGAGAAAAAAATGTATTTATGTGTAATTGATAATGGCTGGGGCGAAAAGGTTAATTGTAATTAACAAAATTAATTGAGTAGCGCTCGGAACAAGGAGACCTTGAACAGTTGTCTTGTTTGCTGACCACCTCTCATTCGCAGTTCATTCATACGCACCGACAGCTGTTGTCTGAACCTATTTGTACCATTGCCTAGGCTTCGCTGGTCAGTTCGAGCTCACCAAAATTGCCTGTAGAGATTCGCGACCTTCAAACCATGGCCGTAGTCATATTCAAAGGTGAAGGCTGAAGGGAATTGTGGCTTCTACGCGTTTAAAAAGGCGCGCTGTAGGTGTCAAATTCTTGCTAACTGTGAAGTAAAATAATCTCTTTCATCCAGTTTCAATGCATCATGCACTATATTATACTTAATATAGATGGTCAAAATGCTTACTTCGTAGTGAGAAGTTATACTTATATATACCTAGTAGTAACAAAAACTTTTTAAATAATTTTCAATTGTCAAAATTTGATGTTAGAAATTAAAAACTGCAATAAAAATTTATCAAGTCTTTTCTACACTGAGAGAAAAGATTTTGTTATAGAAACAAATCAAGGGAAAGCAAATGTGATATTTGTTAAAAAAAACAATCGATTTGTTACGATTGCAAATTAATTCGTCAATGTAACAAATAATCAATAATATCGCTAGCAAATAAGAGGCTCATATATATATATATATATATATAAAAGTCGTAGACAGTTGCAGAGTCTCAAATCGTAAGAAATTGACTAATTCTAGTCAAGTATTCTCCCTATATTTGACTGTGCTTGGTCGGTTTTCTACAACTTAAGACTCCACGATCATCTACGAATTCTATGTAAACGAGCTAAAATCTATCCAAAAGATAGGTTAGATATATAGTTTGTTTCTGTTACTAATAATTGGTTGGTATAACAGACTAGCAGCGATCACAACATAATTTGTTGTTACATATTTACCGATCACCGGTTAAAAGTACTGGTGGCTTGCTAAATTAACAAAATCCTTTCTCTCAGTGTAATTGCTAATTAGATGCACGTAAGTGCGCATTGGTGCACATTAAAGCTGTTGTACATAACTAATGTAAAAATGTATGTTTAATATAAATATAAAAACGGATTAAATCATGAAATCCTCAATACATTTTATTAAGCTGTTACGTAAAATCTGTATTTTATAATTCGAAATATTTGCATTTTATTTTTATATGAATTGAATCAGTGTACAACGGCTTTAATATGCACTAGTGCCATCGAATTTGTTATAAGAAAAGAATGATATCAAATTATAGAATCAATACTAAAGGAGTGTTAAATCTATATATGAAAAATTAGCTGATATCTAAATAATAAGATAATACAGCAGAAAGTAAATCCTGTACTATAAAAATCGACAATTTAGCAAAAAGATTTATTAAGTATACGCAATCTCTATGTACGATATATAATATATATAAATCTTCGAAAAGCTGTGATTGTTTTTTTGTACTTCTCTTTTTTCTGACTTTGAAAATTCGAATATGAATATCGATTTTTCGGAAAAATAATATTAGATGAAATTGCTTTCGATTTAACTAATAAACTTAACAAAGATTGATTTTTTCAATTGTTTCGTTCAGTTCCTGCATATTGTTTCTATCTTGCGTGCATTCGGCAGAAGAGGGTAATGCACGATTGGGTGTGTAATCCTGCATCATTTTCATGACACACGAGACCAATCGTCGCCTTCTAAATGGACTAAGTATGAATTGGTGTTCCGCGCTAAGTTACGCCGCTCACGTACCTCAAATCGCGTTCGATCATCGCATATAAGTACATTTACTTCGAGGAAGAAGCTTATTTGTGTCTACAAACTCTCGCGATCGACACTTAAAGATTGTAGCAATGAAGAATGTCTTTTGGTAGCTTAATCTCTTGTTTCTTTTACATTTACGAAAAATTGACTTAAAAAATTATTTTTAAATATATTCGGATTGAGAGAAAATCAACTAACGATCCTTTATAATAGCATTTATATTAAAAAAAATTATTATTTTTAAATAACTTGTCGACTTTACATGATTTTCACGCTTTGAGAAGGTAAATATTTCCTTTTCTTATCAATGTGAGAAACACAATTATCACATAACGAAGAAAATATTTTAGATAACTCGTATTAGTTTAATTAGTTCTGCCTTGATCTTTTTAATTTCATGCTTTAAGATTAAAGAAACTTGCTAGCCTCGAGCAAGTTTTTATTCTATGTAGAACATGTAAGCCGTATTTTCTAAAGTCTTTCATATTTTCCTAAGGCTGAGAAAAATATCTCCGATTTATTTTGCTTACTTTTTAAAAGTTCAAACAAAACAACTGAAAATTTTTAATTTATTTCTTGTTTTATTTATGTAAGAACTAAATTTGTCTCAATCACATATGTATTTTTTAATTATTACTTAAATAGAAATTATTTTATAAATAGACAATTAATAACTAACAATTCATATTAAAATAATCATTCTTTTTCTATTCATAATTTCGTATTGAGCTTGAAATTATATAATTGAAAGCCTTTTGTATAATTTGCATATATATGTATATCTAATATAATATGAAGGATATAGTATAATAAAAATATAGCAGATTCGCAAGAAGCGATATTCATATGTCGCTTTAGCTATTAGTTATGTAAGTTTTTCTTGATTTTAATTATAGTTTAATCAATAGTAAACGAACATAGTTATGCATAATAGTAAACGTAGTAGGAACGGGTTTATTCGCGAGTTATGTCCTCCTTTTACCGAGTATTTTCCAACGTATGTTAATTTATTTAATTAATTACTTGCGGAACCTCGAGGGAGCATAGAGACTAATAATTTCCGTCTCGCTTGTTCAACGATTGAATATAAATTTCATATCGTCGAGGATGGTTTAATAAACGTAACATAATACGATATTATAATAATTGTAATCTCGTAAAGTGCAAAGTATCATCAGCGAATTATATTTCGAATGATTAAAAGATCAAAATAAATTATATAAATGAATAGCATACATAACATAAATACAATGTTCATTATATTACTTTAACATTAATTTTATTTTAGAATATGTAATAATATTTTTAATAAATTATATCAATTTTTAATCACGTTACAATTACCATGATATCGTGTTCGTTCGACATTTCATATCTCGTTTTAACGGCGAAAGAGAAAAAGAAAACGTTATTTCCGTTCAAGAAGTTACGCTTTCCTTAATTCTATCGAACTTAATTCACATCGTACGTTATAACTCATTAATTTGGTGCGAATGACTTTGAATATAATTTCTTGGGGCTCAAGTGAATATTTGCTGAATATCATCACCCACTATTTTTGTCAATTCGCAGTATGCATTCCTGCACGGTCGAGGACAGATCGAATAGCATAGAAAGCGCTTAATCCTGCAAAAACGGAGGAATCAAATTATGTATTTCGAAAAAAGTTTAGGAAGATAATAATATGATAATAGAGCATAATACACTTTATAACGCATATGCATAAAAAATTGTAGCTTGAAATTAATTAAATAATAAATAAAAACTTAAGTGGAAAATTCGAAGGAATACAGTAACATTACAAATTAAAACAGTTGGACAATATCTTTTTAAAATTGTTTTAAAAGATACATGTATTTTTGGTATAGTATTATACTCTTTGTCTCAACACTGTAATTGGAATTTTATTTATCTTTGAACATTTCGAAAAAGATGATATTTTGCGATTATATTTTATTTTAACGTATGTACATTTCAATCTTTCATTTCTTCAATTTGTGAAAGATCAGATTTTCCACGCTACGTATGAGCGTAATTGGTTTGAGTTTCTTAAAAGAAAGAAAACCTTTTATTTTTCAAACACAGTTGGTGCAAACACGTAACATATTTTGATAAAATTTTTATAATACGTTTTATAAAAAAAAAAAGATATTTCAAGATGTTTTTGTTGAACGTACATCTCTCAATCTTCTATTTTTTCAATCTGTTCAAGATAATTTTTCCACGTTGCATGTGCATGTAATTGGCTTGAGTTTAAAAGAAAGAAAACTTATTTCACGTCGGTACAAATACATAGGAAATATATTATATCGATGGTACAGAGTTTTTATAGTATATTTTATAATACTTTGATATGTTCGACATCATTAATGTGGGCGCGTCTGCGTAGCTCTCTCGCAACTTCGCTTCAAATGTCACTAGGGCGAACATCTCAATCCTGGCTTTGTACTTAGACCTTAGGCAACGTAAACTCATTACTTAACCACTGCTCAAAGTATCATGGTGCGTCGACAAGGTCCGTAATTGCGTAATTCTATTCTGCAGAGCACGGAGCTGCTTTTACTGGTAAAGTTAGATCTTGGAAAACAACAAAGTATTTTCGTTATTTCACACGTTGGCACAAAAATTTTTGGCATAATAATTATTCTATTCTTTATATTAATCTAAATTTAATTTTGATGTCAATATATTTTGATGTATATATACATTGTATATTACATGTTGTATAAAGTCACTAATTCGATTAAATAATGATGAGTTTTATTTAAGAGACTAATACATATTTGAATATTCTCTCATAAAATTTCATTTGAAGTACATTATAGTATTTTTATAGTATTCTTTTAAACTCTCTAGTTATTATATCGGTAACTAACAGTCGTTATTTGAATATTCTCTCATAAAATTTCATTTGAAGTACATTATAGTATTTTTATAGTATTCTTTCAAACTCTCTAGTTATTATATCGGTAACTAACAGTCGTGTTTGCATTTTTAGATATATAGCTATCTAATTTTGAGAATTCTAATTTTGTCATCTTGTAGCATGATGACCACATATGTTGTAAACATAAAACATAAATAGAGCTTTTAATGATAAATACATGGTCAAGCTATGGTATCTAGCATCTTTAATACTTTCGGTTATCTGACAGTAAAACGTTATAACTGCTGTATTTACTATAGCGATCGCGGTTATTCCGCGGCAGAGAAGTTGTGCAAGGTCGCGATCGAGACCTCCGCAAGGCCGCTGCATTATTTTCAGTCCCGTCATGTCAGCGTTTCGTATTTTAGTTCGCCAAGTATCTCCGCGAAAATGCGCCGCGACGAATAGCGCATTCGAGTTTAGCGTCGTAATACGTAATGGCGCTTTCAAATATATATATATATCGGATTGAAGGAAACGATTCCATCGGGCAGCATTTATTACGTACGCCTGCAAGTGCGTTTCAAAGAGCATTGTGTTGTATAAATTAAATCGGACTTAACTCCACGCGACGGAAATGTAGTCCCCTCTTTTCTTTCCTTTTTTTTTTCGCTCTCGTATACTTCGTCGTGACCTTAATAGTCGTCGTCATCGTCGTCAATCGGAAAATTGTCACTTATTACCAAGCGCATACACGCGAACGAGAACGCGAAATACGAATGCAGTTGTAGTATTTTCAGATGACGTGTTTGAGCCAAGTTCTTTGAAACTGCAGTCTCGATGTGCAATTAACAATTGCTTACGATTTAATATACTTTTCAGACTATACTTTATCCCTTCTGTGATAATAGCATGCATTTCAAATTTTTATACATAATATATAAGTACCTTTACATATTAATTGCATATTTATTGCAATTAAGTCTTCCATATATTACGTAAGTTATACAAATTGATACTAACAATAATTTCAATTTTTATACTTTTTAATGCAGAAGATAAATTTTTATTTCAATGAGATTAAAAAATTGAACCTGATTTTAAATTAATTATAAATTTTCTAAATTTTTTCTAAATAAACTTTTCTAAATAAATTATATTTCTAAATAAATTTTCTTAAGAGAGAAAGATTTAAAAATAACTAGATTAGAGTTTAATATCTTACAGATAATTTATAACTACGATTGCGCACATTTTTATCTAGCACGATGTCGTAATGTCATTTTATCATCAAGTCTCTATCGTGTATATTTGTAATACGTGTTAAAAGATTTCTTGAGGAAACATAAATAAATAATAATCTTTGGTAGATTTTTATCGGAGATTTTTCCTCTCAAGAAACACCGCTGTGGGAATCGAACTCTCAGTGGACGCTCTATAGAGCGGATTAAACTGAGTCGAAAATTCCTCTACCATTTTGCAATTTTCGCAAAAGTTAACAAGATATTAATTACTAAAAATTGCAAATTATTGGTCTTGAATAATTTTTTACTCAAATACTATCAACTTTACAGAAACACTGCGAGAGACAAAAATTATTTATTTTTTTCTCATAAAGTTCTGAGAATTTTTTCAGAATTTTCTCAGAATTTTTTAATACCGTATTTTCTTATGTTAATACAAATAAGAAAATTCAGTATTAAAAAGTTGATAAAAAATTCTGAAAAAATTCTCAAAACTTTATGAGAAGAAAAAAAATAATTTTTGCCTCTTGCAGTTTTTCTGTAAAGTTGATAGTATTTGAGTAAAATGTAAAAAATTATTCAAGACCAATATTTTGCAATTTTTAGTAATTAATATCTTGTTAACTATTGCGAAAATTGCAAAATGGTAGAGGAATTTTCGACTCAGTTTAATCCGCTCTATCAACACAAAAGTGATTGGCAAGAAAGGTCGGGATACCCTGTACAGGAATACGCCGAGCGGCCGAGAAAATACATTTTCGGTTTTCGGTCGCTTATAACAAGCAACTACAATACTAGAGGAAGCGAGAGAGAGCGGCCGTCCTTTTCGCTCTAATACTCGCTTATAGAGCGAGAAGGACGGGCGCTGTCTCTCGCTGTCTCGCTCGCTCTCGCGTCAAAGACGACCGACTCGATGCCGGTAGGTGTCTGCTTGGTGAGGGTACAAGTTGTGGGGCTGGATTCCGTGTTGCCGGGGAGCCAAATGTGCATCACTGGTCTCAGGCCGAGCGGCAACCCATGAGAGCGCTAGCACTGGTGTATCGCTATGGGAATCAATTGAATCTTGATATAATTTAATTAATGTTACTCATTAATGCTCAAAATTTTCCACTTACATGAGTGCGTCGATAAGTCATTCAATTGAGTAATTTTAGAATTTTATTGAGCTCGCCATCAGGCTTAAGGGGATGCTGGAGCTACGGCTCAACTCCATCAAGGTCGATAATATAGATTTGCTGAAATTTACATCAGTACGCTTACGCCCTCTGGGAGCCATACAGCGCATTTCCACATATCGCATGCTATCGCATGCCTACCACATAGCTCCTACTCACTCTAACGAGTGTGTTCGAGCATTTGACGCGACAGCTAGAATAATATCGCGTTATAAGAGATATATACCCAGTACTGCGCGATTCATATCTAAGTAGTGTATCAAATGTGATCGACAATAATGAGAGAGAGGGACCGTGAGAGACGGCCAATCTGCCTCTCATTCTCTCTCCCATTATACTATTGAATGGAAAGAGATAGAAATGGCCGTCTGCCACGGTCCCTCTCTCTCATCCCTATCGACCATTGACACGGATCGCGCAGTTCATTCTTTATGGCTGAGTTTCCACTGAGCGTGTCGCGTTGTCGAAGGAGAGAAAGAGAGGGGTTGTGTATTTATATAATCTTATCTCTTTCTCTCTTTCATGAAGCGACGCGTGACGCGATCAGTGGATACGTACTATATGTCTTTGGTTATAATAGCACTTGTTCTTATGTTCAATGCCTTTTTAGGTTAGAATATCTGTCAATATATAAGGTGCTATCAAGCATGAGACAGATGACACAGTGTAAGGCCGATAATTCATTTGTGCGTTTTTGTCATACGACAAATATGTGCAAGACAGAGAGGTTCTCAGATCTCTCCATCCTATAGCCAATCAACACGCAGAAAAGCTTGTTGTACGACAAAAACGTACAAATGAAATATCGGCCTAATACAGTGAATGATATCCTAATCATTTGCTAATGTACGAACATGACATGATCATTGTCACATTGCGTCGCTTTCTGAAAAGCAACAACAATGTGTCAATAGATACATGTATACATTGCACGTATATTTATAGTTGCTCCATTTGTTCCTGTTATTTCTAATAAAAAGAAATAAAAGTTATAATGAAATATTTAGATATTACTGATATGTGTGTAATATCTAATATTGTACTTATGTATATTGTAATATATGTGAATAGGAACACACACATAGAAATAGAATACTTGTGCTGAAACATTCATGCACATATTATGTCTATATGCAAAATTAGAACTTTATATTTATATAATGTGTGTGTGTGTGTAT
>NW_017296691.1:59283-60069 GCF_001594075.2 Trachymyrmex cornetzi | reverse complement strand
TAGAATTTTGCATCTATTTTAATCCTGTAAAAGGATTTTTGATTCCGTTAAGTAAATTCGGAGATTCAAATCAAACTGCAAAATTACCGGCAATTTTCAGTCCAGCATCCCCTTAATACTTTAATTATAAATGAGATTCTAATATCGAATTAGGAAGTATCAAAGTACTTATTATTGTTCCCAGCACTTGAGCCGTTTCATCACTTCATACCTTTAAGTGATAGGATACGAAGGAGGATTAAGCAAAACAGAATATAACGCCATTTTGAAGGTTAAATTTCTATTTAATACAGATCTGATTGACACGCTGATTTCATTGAAATTGAAGCGATTGATCATTTTATCGAAAAAGTAATTTTATTATGTCATTAACGCGGTTTTATTGTCCTTATTGTAATGAAAGAAAGAAATTTGTGAATGAGAGATTGGTATGGAGAGAAGAATTAAGCAGCTCCTACAAGCGCAGTCAATTCTGAGAAAGGACGAACTAAGCAGCTCCTACAAGCGCAGTTAGTTCGAAGGAGAGGGATAAGCTAAGCAGCTCTTACAAGCGCAGTTAGCTCGGGAGAGAGGGGAAAGCTGAGCAGCTCCTACAAGCGCAGTCAGCTAGGGAATAAGGAGAAGAACTGAACATTTGGTCGATTAATTAATATTTTAAAAAATGAAGAAATTTATTGTAGATAATTAGTGGTAAGTAAGGAAGAATTGAGTAGTTTCTACAAACGCAGTCAATTCTGAGGAAAAAAGGACGACCTAAGCAGTTCTTACAAGCGCAGTTAATTCGGC
>NW_017296691.1:55890-59147 GCF_001594075.2 Trachymyrmex cornetzi | reverse complement strand
GGCAGGGGGAGCGCAATTTTCCCGGAATTGGGCGTACGTGACTAAAACGAAAAATAGGCTTTTCTTCCCGAAATATTATTCGTGCCGGTTTAAAACTCGGCATGGTTTACGCGGATTTAATTTTAAATTAAGAAATGAGGTTCTTTCCGCGTTAATTAGCAGAATTTTTAGATAATTAACAAATTAAATTTTGGGCCTTTCTCTCTGCGGTCCGCGCTGCCTCTCTCCGTGGTTCGCGCTAGTCTCTCTCCGTGGTCTGCGCTGCTCCCTCCCGACTCCCGGCCGGTACTCGCTAACGCGACTAATTAACATTATTTATTTGTTTTTGAATTAATTCAAGCGATCGTGGCGACAAATTAACTAAAGAAACATATTAACGCAATGAGAGACTTCAAAATTAATCATATTCTTAGTCAGAGCGGCTGAAGTCCCATCGCGAGTCCGGGACGACGAGTGACACGCGCACCGCGGGCCGTGATTGGTGCGCGATAACTTATTCTTATTTCAGAGGATTATAGTTGCTGAAGCGTTTAGAGCAGGCTAATTCTCTCTAAATACGCGTAGGATGGCAATGACATAACTGTCATAGCGTGCGAAAATGAATTCTTTACTCCACGCGGAGTTAATTGCATTAGCATTTCGTCACAACGGAATAGCACAAGGCACGCGCCCTACGCGTGCTCTGATTGGCTCTCGCGGCACGCGCGCCACGCGTCATCGGCATGAATAGCGCGTCGCCGTAAGATTTCCGCTACGAATTTCGCAATTTTAATAAAAGATTATAGATGGACAATGTAAAGACGAAATTAATTCTGGGCAAAATAAAAAGATTAAATAACAAAAATATTCGTGAAAATATTAAACAGAATTATGTTTTGAAGAGGGGCCGGACGTAACAATATCTGAAAAAATAACTGAATAAATATTTTAATATGAGGAATATATTAAGGAATCAGTAAAAAAATCGGCAGGGGTCGGTGACGAAGGCCGTCGATTTGGTGTAGAATGCCTCGTGTATATATACAGGGTGTCCCAAAAAGGTCGGGACACCTAAATCTCTCGGAAAATATAAGTTTTACAGAAAAGTGTTTCAGACAAAAGTTATATGGTTTAAAAATATCTATTAACTGATACTATCAGTTTGACCTTGGGTTGCGTAGACAAGGTCAGGTCAAGGTTACATTGATTTTCTTAAATGGAATACCCTATTTTTTATTAAAGAATCTAATAGCTGATGTCGAGAGCTTTTCAAAACACTATAATGAAATATTTTTTCATGAAATACTTCTCAAGTTATAATGCTTCAAAGTTACAATATCGCCAGCACTAGCATTACCCAAGATATGTAATACCACGCGTTATGTTTTTGTTTGTGCGTTAACTGAAGGTCAAGATTCACGGACCACCGACCGATCTCGCCTTAACTGGCCAGTCTCCAAAATTAAATATTATATATTTATATATTATTATATATTATATTATTATGTATATATATACATATATATATATACATACGTATATGTATGAATGGTTTTATATTCCTCAGAACCGTTTAGTCAGAATTACGAATAAAATACCAGTAAACTGTCTCTTGTAACGGATGGCACCCAGTTGGACACGGCTCAATTGGACACGAGCCACTCACAACACTTGAGACTACAAAGCTCCTAAGCACCGGTCGCTGTGATTGGTGGTGTCCAATCGAGCCGTGGTCAATCGGGATTACCCCCTTGTAACACGTTATCATATTACAACTGATACATTTTTGTTAAATTGGAAAAAGCTTGAAATAGTATACATATATATTCGCTCTAATTAATAATAAACTGTATGTTATTTATACCTTATTTGCATAATTCGTTTTCTTTATTGAATTATTACAATATTGAAGTGTCATAATATGTGATCTAAACAGTTGTGTAAGATTAATAATGTCTAAAATATGTTTACTATATTTGCTAGAAGTTATTATTTATAAATTTCTAAAATTATGCAGAGTATTTTTATTTCTTAGACCCTCCTTGTGCAAATTTAGAACTATTATATTAATTATGCAGAAAGAAAAAAATTATCATTTGGATTCACAAGGATACGATGAATACCATGAGATTTTATGGAAGCGCAAAATCTCTTTCGGCTTTGCAAAGTTTATCGAATTTTTGCAAACCATTAACACTAACCTGGAAAAAAATTTTTTATGCATGAATATGTATGAATATGTTTTGGTCGTCTAGGGTGTCGTTTTATTCTGCCCTTCGTAGGTCCATCTAACTGACTCCGTGTGGTTATTCGTACGGCTATTATCATTTGTGAGCGTGGTTCAGATTTGCGAGCAATTTTCCGCGAGCATCTCGATCTTCGGAAAGGTACTCGGAATGATGTAGATCGAAGGAATTATAAATTTTACTCAATTTAATAAACTTGTATATAATAATTTATCACGTCCGAATTCTCTCGATCTCACAATCTAACTAGCTTATACATATAGCGCCAGAGTCTCGCATGACTCATCGATTTTTCTTCTCGAATTTTTCTTCTCGAACTATTCCTTTGTTCTCTATTACTTTGTTTAACTATCTTATTTATTTTTCTGACTTTCCGGCTTAGTCGTTACTTTAATTTCTATCGTTATAATTTTTAAATACATATAACTTCGCTTATACATTTTCATTTTATTTCTTATTTTATTCTTTCAATTACTGATTTACAGCTAACTCGCTTACACAACAGCGGCATTTAAATGCCTCTGCTGTCTCGCTACGTGTTTGTGTGCACAGTCAATACTGTCTCTCGAATGCGTGCCTTTCTTCTGAATGCTACGCATTCTATACTCGTTACCGTGGCAGTATTTGTCGCCACAATGTATAAACATAAATAAACACGCATAAATATTCATAAACATGTATAATTATATATGAAATATGTCCGTACATGTTTATATACCCTTCTTTCTTTTATAAATTTACTTTTTAGTGTAATAGAAATAATAATAGTAATGTGAAAACATAAAATATAATTAAAGGGATAATTTTCGCATTGTTTGTTTTAGAAAAAAATAAATTTGGAAAAAAATGTAAAAAAATTGTACATACATAATTATGTATAATTTTATATATAATTATACATAAATCATTTTTTTTTACATTTCTTTAAACTTGATTTTTTCTAAAACAAATAGTGCAAAAATTACCTTTTTATTAATTATTAATGTTTTCACATTACTATTATTATTTAGAGACACGGTAGTGTCTCGCGCC
>NW_017296691.1:55023-55838 GCF_001594075.2 Trachymyrmex cornetzi | reverse complement strand
TCAGCGAGTTGCGGGCATCCGAGCATCCGAAATTCTCGGTTTTTTTAATAAAGGCTAGACCGATCGAGTTCTGAATATAAGCTCCATCGACAGTTTGGGTCCGAATTATATAATAAACGTTTATTTTACCTCTATGTGTCCCACGAACGGAGATATCGCGATACGAAATCCGAAATGTCAAAATTTTATGTAAGATACATCGCCTCAAAAAGTCATCTCCTTTTCATATTTTCGACGGTTGATGGCACTCGTTTATTGCTGTCGTTTACTGACTTATTTATCTATAGTTTCATTAGCACTGTATTATGTGTTGACATTTCACTGTACAGTTACTTTAATACTTTAATAAGTTACTTTTCAATTAAAAGTGTATAAAAATACAAAACAGGCCGCTTGATGTGTGAACATCATTACGAATATGTCCATGCCGTTTATAGCCTCGCGAATTTAGTAACGGCATGAATATATACGCAATAACGTTCACACGTTAAGCGGTTCAGCAGTTCGTTTTAAATTTTTATGTATTTTATATAATTACTCAGAAACTAAAGCCGCAATCAAAGATATAATAACACTTTTATTATATGTCGTCGGTATCTTTTGATTGCGATCAGTCCCAATAAAATTGGTGCAGCCGATATCGAGATCTGGAGATCGTTTCCCAAAAAGGGACCATTTCTGCTTTTCAAATTTTTTCAGTCGTACGTATAACATATAATAAAGCGTTTTGTCCATTAAGCTGCTGTTCACAATGCCTTCATAGAATTCTAATTTTAATATAAAATTAAAGTAAAATTAGCAACGAAAGTGAACCT
>NW_017296691.1:42069-54939 GCF_001594075.2 Trachymyrmex cornetzi | reverse complement strand
AACCAGAAGCACAAATTATTATTACTATTTCAAAAGAGTTATCGTAAAATTAAAGATGTGCCATGGACATTACCGAAAATAATAACTTCCGTTCAACAGTCAGATCAAAAAGTTCGACGAAGTACTACTTCTTGGGTTATACGTGGCTTTCAAAACACTGACAAAGTTTCATGCTATGCCAAAGCTACATTACAATGTTTATTTCATTTAAGTATTATTAAAAAACAATTATTTAATTCTGATAAACTAAATGTTTTAAATATATTAGCGTATCGATATGAAAACGGAAAATGTACTTAATTTGAGTACTTACGCAGTACGAAAATATCTAGAGGAGTATTTTTCGACTGGTATTAAACGAGATACATTTGATTTTGTTGTAGTTCTTTGTACTAAATATGATTTTATAGAAAATTTGGTTGAGCATCAAATTATTTCTACTTGTCGATGCATAACATGTGGTAATACAAAAGTTACTACTAATAATAATTTTATTTTCTCAATTTTTGTTAAAAAATAACACAATTCGAACAAGGAAAGTTTTAATCTTAACAATTTACTAAATACTTGATTTTCACATTGGTCTAAATACAATAATAAATTATGTGAACGTTGTGAGGGAAATGATATATTATTTACAAATGAAATAACATTAACGAAACAGATAATTATCAATTTAATTTTATTTTCATACCAAAATGGAACATTAGCGAAGGTGCCACAAAAAATTAATTTATGTGCTCTTTCAACAAGTGAAATACTAATAGCTGGACAGCCGTATAAAGTTATGAATGCTATATTTCATTATGGTTCATGTATCGAAAACGATCATTTTATAAGTATGTATAGAGAAGGTTCACCTTGGATTGAAGCTGATAATATACAAGTTACAAAAAAACAATGGCCTAGAGCTGCTAAAACCATTTCTACATTATTTTTAGAAAATGTTGATAATAAATAATATTTTCTAGTAATACGCACACGTGTGAAGAGATATATTATTAATCATATAAGAATATAAGATGTTTAACTCTACAAAATGTGTGATATCTTAACAAAATTACCTTTTTAAAAAAAGGTAAAAAAAAGGCGCCAAGTGTGCATGTACCTTCCATAAAAAACTGTATTTTACATAAACTAAAAAAAAACCGTTACATAAATAATATAATTCAAGTGGTAATATATTAACTTTTTATTATAAATTACCCTTCAGTAGTACGTATGCATGTATAAAAAAAAATGAAATCAAATCTTTAAATTACGCCAATTGCAAAAAGAATATATAATTTCTTGCAACATGTAACATAGACTATTGTATTTTGTAAATTGCGAAAAGAACATATATTTTATTGTAACATATAACATTTAATTAATGAGACAAAATGATACGTACCTTTATCTTTCTATTCAAGAGTCTTTTATATTTGCAATGGAATGCAATATTTAATCTCAAAAAATTAAAGACGAAGCATCACAAAATGAGAAAATTTTATTAAAATAAAATTTTTTATGTAAAAAAACTTGGCGCGCTGCTGGATCTCAAAATATAATAAGATGATCATCAAATAATATCGAATAAAAAAAAATAATGAAGAGATTTAAGAAAGAAAATTGAGGTGGACTATCAATATACAGCGTGCGTGCGTGCGTGCGTGTGTACGAGCAAATAATTAAAAATACCAAATATGAAAAGTAATGAAGAGATTTAAGAAAGAGAATTAATAGTATACAGCGTGTTCGTATGTGCGACCAGATTTAGGTATGCGGCTTAGATTTAATATAGAACAAGTATTTATATGGTGTGCGTTATATACTGTAAAAGCGTATAAGACTAGAATAATGATTTCAGATTTGTAAGACATGCAGTTTAAGTTAAATTTAAAAGTGAATTTAAAATTAATTATAATCTTAATTGTAATTGCGATTGTAATTTTAATATTAGTTAATATTAATTAGACAGTAAACATTGTTTATTTCTTTTACAGCAACATTTACTGTAAAATTTACAGTAAACATTTTCAGTAACATTTACTTGTTATATTTTGAGGTCTAGCAGCGCGCCAAGTTTTTTTACATAAAAAATTTTAATAAAATTTTCTTATTTTGTGATGCTTCGTCTTTAATTTTTTGAGATTAAATATTGTGAGGTTAAATATTGTATTCCATTGTAAATATAAAAGACTCTTGAATAGAAAGATAAAGGTACGTATCATTTTGTCTCATTAATTAAATGTTATATGTTGCAATGAAATATATGTTCTTTTCGCAATTTATAAAATACAATAGTCTATGTTATATGTTGCAAGAAATTATATATTCTTTTTGCAATTAGCGTAATTTAAAGATTTAATTTCATTTTTTTTTATACATGCATACGTACTACTGAGGGGTAATTTATAATAAAAAGTTAAAATATTACCACTTGAATTATATTATTTATGTAACGGTTTTTTTTTTTAGTTTATGTAAAGTACAGTTTTTTATAAAAAGTTAAAAAAAAGGCGCCAAGTGTGCATGTACCTTCCATAAAAAACTGTACTTTACATAAACTAAAAAAAAAAGCGTTACATAAATAATATAATTCAAGTGGTAATATATTAACTTTTTATTATATATTACCCCTCAGTAGTACGTATGCATGTATAAAAAAAAAATGAAATTAAATCTTTAAATTACGCTAATTGCAAAAAGAATATATAATTTCTAGGTAATTTTGTTATTTCTATTACACTAAAAGGTAATTTTAAAAGAAAAAAGGATGTGTGAACACATATGGACATATTTCATACATATTATACATGTTTATTAATATTTATGCATGTTTATGTATGTTTATACATATTTGTACATATTCATGCATGACAAATTTTTTACCGGGGACGGATTTACGTTCGCTTCCAAGCTTTTTGACAGCACATTTGCGAGAGACGGACCAGTAACATGCGCGATATGAAGTTAAGTTTATCACACCATTTAAGAAAGAGCTCAAAATAAGCACGATTGCGAAAATAGAACATTAATGGCGATGCGGAACCCTCCACCCACGATGGCTGCCTCTAATCGGCACATCGGTATACATTTTACGTAGGTCATTTGTTCCTCTTTTTTTATTACAAGCGCGTATCAAATGCTACCGTTAAATGGTCCGTGCTTGCTTGTGTGCGACATATGACGTCCGATATGAATAGCTCCAGTGTACCGTTGTTATATTTTCGAAATCTTGTTCCATTAACGTTCGCAAATTATCTGCGAATATCTGCCTGTCGAGAATACATCTTGTCTAAGCCAACAATATATGTCATATTTACTGTACGTAGTATTGACACTTCTACGTCGACACGGAAAACATTTACTGTTCAATATACATATGTATCTCTTAATAATAGGTGAATGTAATAAAATTTATTGTTGAAAAAAACAATTAATAATTATTATCTAAGAAATATCTGAATTTACTTCTTAAACATGTATAAAGAATATGTGAAAATTAATTTTAGGAACATATCGTGTGTTCTGCACAAATGTTTTATAGTTATAACTTTCGTGAGCTATATGGAAATCAAATGATAACCAATTGTGGGTCGACAACAAATTCCAATTCTTCACAATAAAATTTAATCAATCTCATGAATATTGCAATCAATCAAACGAGAGAATAATAATAATTGCTACCAAAATTGCTACTACGTACCAACCTTTCTAAATTAAAATCACCGTTTTCATCAACTGAATAAGGAACTGCGTAATGTAATAGACGTATAAACATTTATTTAAAATACATACTTTTATTGGTGTGTTCTTACAGTAACCTTATTATATGCTGAATTACGTTTTCAAGTACTAATCGAAGAAATCGGACTCGTTACTACAAAATCGAGTATTCGAGGGACTGATGTGTTTCTAGTAAGTGCAAAATTGCCTGCAGATCTAATGAGTTGGCGTATTGCTTCTTGACTTCTAAGAAATTCTTGTCGAGATTCATCGAGCTTTAATATGCGAGTAGGAATTTCTTTCATAGATTCAGGTCAGTTATAAGAAGCTTGGTGAATTATGAAAGAGTTATGCTTGTTATTGTACATATTTTCTATTTTTTACCCAAGAATTTAATTAGTAACATACAAATATTTTCAAATTAATTTTACTCTTTTCTTTATCTCCCTTTTAAATATTTCCGAAATTTGAAGAAAACTGAAACGCTTTAGTCAAGATATGCAAGAAGAAATCTTAAAGTAAAGTGGTAGCAAGGTCAGGATTATAGACAAGATGTGAAAGAAATTTAAATTTCAGCTGTCTTAGGCCGGTATTCATAGTCTGTCCTTATTTTAAGATCGTCTTAAGTAATGTGTTAAGATACTAATACTGTAATTGGTTATAACATTTTAAAACTGTATTTAAGTCAGCCTTAAATATAAAAAATGACCATGCATACCGACTATAGCGTTCAAAAATCGATACATCTATAGCTTTGAGGGCAGCCAAAAATTTTCGTATACAGAATCAGAAGATTGTGGAATACATAAAATGTGTTGTAAAGCTGGAAGATTGTATCAAAAAGTGATATATTTTGTGAACGTGTATTATCTAAGAAGTAAATAAATTATTTCACTCTATTTTCTAATTTCTCGTAATAACCTGCGCATGTGTTGATATACCTTTAATTTCTTAAATACCACATTATTTAATAGAAGTCGCATCAAGAGAAAATTATTAATTTGGTAGGGATAATTTATATGTCGCTTACAAAGAAAATAGTTATATAGATCCCACGAATTTCGCACCATTAAAACTGGCGTTGTAAAATTATATTAAACGTGAATTGTGAAGTGACGTAAGCTGCCTGATTCAAATGCGTAATTCAGTAATTATTCTCCATGTGCATTAGATTAAATCATCAATGGATCGTTCGTTTATATTGCCTCCTATGTGAAAAGCCGCGAAAATAATTAACAGCGAGAGCAACTTGTGCTCTTCTTTTTTCTGATAACTTAGGTTTTATGACTCGCACGCTAGACCATTCTCTTCTATGATGAAACAAAGTTGGTGATACAACACTGTTCTTGCGCGGCGATATTGAACTTCTCACAACACATTTAAAATGAATTTAACACTCCAATACGCCAAAAGTCGATCAGTCTGGATTAATTTATTGTTTCCCTAATAACGTATACGTATAAGAAATAAATCAATACATTAAACTGTAAATCCCAGATGTATTTAAGCAAGAAATGTCATATCGTAACTACATATACCATATTAGCATACATATGGTTACGTCAAAACGCATTGACCTACGATTATGACTCACATTTCACAACACAGTTACGATTATCTTTATGCTGCGGCTTTTAAAATCTCATTGTAGAGGCCTCTTTATACGCGATCGAAACATTTGGAATTGACTGCGTTCAGCAAAAAATTGATAAGTTAGCATTCAGTGATTCTTTAATATGACTGGTTCCTACACTTAAATCCATGAAGAATTAAAATCAAGAACTAATCATATTAAGGACTCCTTAAGCAGTCACTGTTTCTAGCTTTTTCTGCTGAAAGCAGTCATCATCATCATACAAGGAACTTCGTTGACGTTGAAAGTCTTTCTTATTCTTTGGACTGATCACAATTACGAATCTTTATTTATAGGTGTAAATTGCAGATATAATTAGACGGAATATTAGTGGAAATGTTGATTGTAGCATTCCGCTTTTATTGACCCGATCTATAAATGCCATATGTGTTGTCCATCTTTACAATCTAGGAATGTTCGTATTTCTTATCAGGAGACACGGTAGTGTTTTGGCGCTAAGTCAAGCGCAACGACATAAGTAACTAACGCTTCCGCGACACTGATGCGACACATTATTCGATATCTACCTATGGTATATCACTTGCGGAAGTCCAGCTGATCCACAGTTATCTGGAAACTTGTTGCGCTTTTCTCGCGTCATGCAAAATTCTTTGGTCCATTTAGATAATTTAAAAGTATGATCACAAAAAAATATCTCTCGAAACGCACTCTCATTTTAATGAAAAATGTAGTGTGCGCAACATTTCAGCGAAGTATTTTATTTATATGCTTTGGAAGAAATATTTCATAGTACGTAATTATAGTTTTTCTCCAGATATATAATTATATATAATAAGTTCTGCATCCACATGGCGTCAGAATGATATCTCAACAAGTTAAACTAGCAATAACGCTATATAAAAATAGACTGCAAATCTCTAGAAGTATGGTGTATGTCATATAATATTATTAGAATTTCGCCAATAGTTGATATTTGACTTGTAATAGAAATTTTATAAGAACTATCAGACATGTAAACGAAACATTAAGTTAAATTAAGGATTTTTAAATACTTACATGATTACATTAAAATTTGTAATTATGTTGAAAAGAAATGGATGTCTCACCTTTTAAATTAATTTTTATTTAGGTCATTAGCGACCATTCATCCCCTCAGCTAAAATACATTTCAACTAATTATAGACTTTTTTACTCGAAATGTTTAAAGGAACGTCACGAACTACCTAATTTTATTGATATTTACCATTTACCTGATTTTTTTATTATTTATGAGAAACGATCTCAAAAAATTACGAGCATAAGTTTTCTTTAAATATTGGGTCGGGGAAAAAGTTTCTTCGTATTTTTTAATTCAAAATTGTATATCTTTGTCAAAAATGAACGAAATTTAAATAAAAAAAAGGGTTTGGAAGCTTGAAATCTACTTTCGGAAAGTTACTATATTTTTTGAGTTTCTGTGAGTTTGGTAAGTTTTACATTTAAAAAATTACGAGTTGGAAAAGATGAAAAATTTTCTTTTCACTTTGGAGGTCTCTCACGTACCCCAAAAAAAATTTACGAAAATTTTCGACTAACTTGAAGCTTCCCCTACAAAATAACTTTTTTTAAATGTTCCTATGATTTTTTCTTCCTGAGTTAGTTTTTCTTCCTGAATTAAGTAAAGGAGCATTCTGACTTTGATTGCTAATAACTCCGATAAAAATCATTACACCGCAATTTAAAAAACAAATTCTTAAAGCTGAAACTTTGCTCTAGTGAATGATATAATTGTAACGAAAATTTCGCAACAAATGAAAAACTTTTGCAAACAATTTTTTAATGTACGAAGTAACTTTTTCCCCGACCCAATATTTTTCTCTCCAATTTTAATATTTTTCTATCCAATTTCTGAATCCATGCTATTTATACTTCATGCATTCTTAATGTTCGGTCAACGAATGAGAATAAGCAGAGTTGGGAACGTTACCTTAAAAAATATACAGTTGCTCGTTTTAGAAAGTTACGCGTTGTCTACTTTTTCGTTACTTTTCAGAAAATTATTGAGTTTAGGCCACTTACGCCCAATATTGATAAAATTAGACGTATTTTTGCACAAAACGACCGGGTCTGGCATCATTAAAAATAATCGTCTGCTCTGGGAACTGAGATATTAATCATTTTTTATCACTATTCAGGTTTGGAAACCTGTTATATTGATGAAAAGCAGCTGTACGTAAACATATGCTCTCAAATTTTTTTATATAATTTAAATTACATAAGAAACTATTTGTTTTTAATTAATTAAAGCAGAGAATATGTAGACATATTGAATAACAAATTATTCTCTGCTATAATTTAAATTATAAAGGAAATTAGTGTTTTTATGGAATTAAAGTAGAAAATATGTAGGATAAAAGCAGGGATTATGGAATAGCTTTTTTTAAATTAACATTGCTCCGATATAAATGCATATGAAGACTACAAATTTACACAGAATTCTTGAGGAATATGTTAGCTACAACATCCAATAAATGAAAGTCGTCAAAATTTAAGTCCAACGTCAATATTAACAAAAAAGTCAAAAGTGAGAAAATGGGGGATCTAAAAAATGGGATGTAATATGGAATACCGATGAAATTTTGACCATAGTAATAAATAATAAAATAACACAATAAATGAAGTCCAAATTTGTTTATTTATATAAACTGATCAAGAAAAATAGAAAACTGTTCAATTTATATATATATGTATATAAGGTTATATATATATATATTTATATTAGGTTAGGTTAGATTATAGCATGTATTTTATATCAGCTTATTTGCGATTTTTTATTTATCCATATATACATATATTGTACAATAACACAGAAAATATAATAGCATCATTATGAACGTTATTACGCATGGATAAATAAAAAATCGCAAATAAGCTGATAAATCACAAATAAACTGATATAAAATACATGCTATAATCTAACCTAACCTAATCTCACGAATAAGTTGCTCATGCATGGAATCTATTCCATATTCTCAACCCTCGATGTATTCTTTTTTTATATAATTTAAATTACATAAGAAACTATTTGTTTTTAATTAATTAAAGCAGAGAATATGTAGACATATTGAATAACAAATTATTCTCTGCTATAATTTAAATTATAAAGGAAATTAGTGTTTTTATGGAATTAAAGTAGAAAATATGTAGGATAAAAGCAGGGATTATGGAATAGCTTTTTTTAAATTAACATTGCTCCGATATAAATGCATATGAAGACTACAAATTTACACAGAATTCTTGAGGAATATGTTAGCTACAACATCCAATAAATGAAAGTCGTCAAAATTTAAGTCCAACGTCAATATTAACAAAAAAGTCAAAAGTGAGAAAATGGGGGATCTAAAAAATGGGATGTAATATGGAATACCGATGAAATTTTGACCATAGTAATAAATAACACAATAAATGAAGTCCAGATTTGTTTATTTATATAAACTGATCAAGAAAAATAGAAAACTGTTCAATTTTTATTGTACAATACCACAGAAAATATAATAGCATCATTACGAACGTTATTGGACAAATAAAAGATAAAAAATCGCAAATAAGCTGATAAATAGCAAATAAGCTGATATAGAATACATGCTGTAATCTAACCTAACCTAACCCTAATCTGATGACGAATAAGTTGCTAACATACGCATGGATAAATAAAAAATCGCAAATAAGCTGATAAATCACAAATAAACTGATATAAAATACATGCTATAATCTAACCTAACCTAATCTCACGAATAAGTTGCTCATGCATGGAATCTATTCCATATTCTCAACCCTCGATGTATTCCATTACCTGCATGTCGTCATATGACAAATAAAGTCTTTCCGTAGCAATAAACAAGTTTGAAATAGCAATTAATCTGCATAATATTGTTTATGCAACATTATTAAAAGCATCTGTGCAATATAAGCATTAAAAAAACGTACCTTCAGTTTGTGAGAATACTTTTTAGAAAAAGCTGCTGAATCTTCTGACGGAACGAAAATGAATAAATGTTAATTGTAGCAAAACGATTGATCGGTCCGAGTTCATTGCTTGTTATGACATATTTGGTAACAGTTGCAATAACTTTCAGCAATTGCCGCCGGATTGCAATGCTTTGTTTAAAAAATAAGCTACTATTCCATATTAGTAGCCTATGCCATAATCCCTGATTTTACCCTATTTTATTTTAAGGAACTTATTGATGTTGCAAGATATATCTTCCAACAAAATAAAATATTGGTAAATATTATTTTGTTATAAATTATATATAATTTACCAATTATTAAAAAAAATTCTTCAATTCGCGCGCGTGCGCGCGTTCATTAATATTAATTCTTTTAAAAATAAATTCAGCCAAATAACCTATTAATATGATCTTTTGTATCATATCTTGGAATATTTAAACTAAAGTTATGCCAAATTTGCTTAAACAACACATGCTCATGTCGCTGCTTTTCATAAGTGTGATAGGCTCCCTAATCTGAATAGTGAATTTTAACGATTAATATCTCAGTTTGCAGAACAGAGCAACGCTTATTTCTATCAAATTTGGTCGTTTTGTGCGAAAACACGTCAAATAAGCATAATTTTATCAATGTTGCACGTGAGGGAGCTGAATTCAACAATTACCAAATTTAAATTACATATTGTTTGTAAACATCAATATTGTAACTTATTTACAGAGTGAAAGAATATATTTCAAGATTCACTTTAATTATTGAAAATCCATTGTATACATGTAATATGAATTACATATTTTCAATACTGGTAGTGACTATTGGAACGCAGTCTAAGATATAATATATAAAATATCTTTCAAAGTTTATCTTTTTCACATTGTCTCTGAACATATTAGAGAGATGACTATTTTACTCTCATCGCATTGTCTGAAAATAGACGATTTTTATATTATATCGACACACAATTTATAAGGTATCTATTATCGGTTACTTTAGATGTTACTAAATTAAATTTATATATTTTACTTTGTAATTGTATATCACACATTTTTTTATTACTACTAATTAATTCAGTTTGCATTTCTTAGAATATTAGATTACTTTTTTATTTTTATTCTTTGATTCGTATTTTGTATTTTTATTATTAAATTACATTAAAAATTTTTTATTAATATTACATGTTTAAATTATTTTTGTACTTTTTAACAGATACAATTATGTTCAATCTACAAATAATAACCAGAAGTATACATTGTTACCGATTACAACGGTCTTATAATTTTCACTTCATGTTGAGCGAGGTTGATTATATTAATAACTATGAGTTTTATTATATTAATGTTTGCGATTGAGAGCGAATTGTAATTTTTATACATCTTAACTTATTAATTGATAATGATCCAACGGGGATCGAAACGTTTGTTTGTGTTTTATTGTTTATTGCCGGCAAATTAAAGTTTTATATTATAACTAAATGACATGTTTTATTTTTTACTGTTAAAAAATTTTAATTTAGAACGACTAACTCTTAGGCTCGTAGCCCTTTTTCTTTCAGTTTTTATAAAATATCTTAGTAATAGAAATGAGAAAATAGACATAT
This sequence comes from Trachymyrmex cornetzi, assembly GCF_001594075.2. Lineage (NCBI taxonomy): Eukaryota > Metazoa > Arthropoda > Insecta > Hymenoptera > Formicidae > Trachymyrmex > Trachymyrmex cornetzi. The sequence goes on along the minus strand of NW_017296691.1, from coordinate 44,050 downwards.
TACGAGGGCAGATCAAATATAAACGACAATTCCCTTTTTATTTATTAGATGAGAATAAAAATATAAAGAAAACAAATTATTTTTCTACTTAGTTCCCTACTTCATTAATATATTTTTGCCAGCGGATAGGCAGTTTAGCTATCCTGTTTTCATTAAAAATAGTAGATTGTGTCTGCAGCTACCCAATTAGCAAAGAAATGTTTCTAAAATGTTTTTTAAACTTTTTTTCAATGCAAAAAACGTTTAAAAAACGTTTAATTAATGGGATAGATTCTTTTTCATTAATTAAAAAAACATTTGTTTTACATCTATAAATCATTTTTTAACGTTTAAAAAACGTTTATTTAATGTAAAAAAAAAACATTTCTTTAACGTTAAAAAAACGTCTTTCAATGTTAAAATTATTTGAAGAAAATTAGAAAAAATAATGTAGAATCGCTTTTTAATCTGTTTCTTTTATCAACAGTGCCTAAATCTTGGAGTGTCTTAGATAACTAATTTTATTAATTATATTTCCAATTATATTTTAATCTTTTTTACTTACCGAAGCCGGGTTTTGAACTTGGGACCTCAGGGTTATGAGTTACTTAACTTTTCCGTTACGCCACTTATAACTATCGATGCACACCGTTCTTATTGTCCATATATGGTACACTTAACGAAATTATATTGTGTCAACTTTTCTTCCGTGATTATTTTATTATTCCGACCAGTTTTTTATTAACTTGAGTTTTAGAAAATAATGACATTTTTTACACACATATTTATAATAAACGTCCGATAAGCATTAAATAAACGTTAAAAAAACATTTAATAAACATTAAATAAATATTTCTTTAAACCATTTTTTCAAACAAATAATTAACCCTTGAACACCATACTATTTTCGCCACCTGATTTCACTACACATGGGTTACGGTAACCCTGGAGTTTTGCTTTTATCTCGGGATCTAATGCATCAATTTTAACTTCTTTTTTTTAATCGATACAACAGACAGTAAGGAAAAAGAATATATAGATAAGAATATCATAAAACTTCCGAAAACCAAGATATTTTGAAAAAAAGGAAGAAAGAAATTACAAAATTAAAAAAAAAATCGTTGTTTTTAAAATAAATTAGTTATTTTCCAAAAAAATGATACAAGGTTTTAATTTACAGAAATCGAAACATATTAAGTTGTATTTTAAGAAAAAAATACATCATTACGAATTATCCTAAAAAATATATTTATTCGACGAGATTGAATTTGGATAATTTTCAAGTAATACGATAAAGTTGGTGCAAAAGTCTTTATTATATGACATCTAAATAACAAATGAAATTATTTATTCATTTTTGCGTGGAACAGGCGAAACAAATTTTTGCGATATGTTCCCTACACATTGGCTGTTGGCACTGCAAGTATATGTAATAAATTTTCCTACCTAAAGCCCCTGGATAGAACATCTTCTTTGTTTTTCTATTTTGTTTACAGCTAATATATCGTACGGATCTTGATTTTCTGGAATGTCTGTGTGTTTCATGAATTCTTCGATTTGAATTCGCAATCTTGTTCGTATATTTATTTACAATTTGATTTCGAAATAAAAAACGTAATAACCACACAGGGTTAGCGTAACCCACACAGTAAGTCCATGGCGTTCTATCTCAACTGGTTCGTGCATGCTGAGGTTGCCAGGCGGGGTATTTGTAGTAGGGATGCGAAAATTTTTCCTCCCCTTTTTCCCACTCCACACTTCTGATCGTTCATAAACGCCACATGTTTTTTCAAACGGACTGGGTTACCGTAATCCACGGTGGTGTTCAAGGGTTAATGTGAAATGAACATTTACTAAACGTCAAATTAACGTGAAATAAATATTTCTTATCGCCACATTTTAAATTATTATTATTTATTATTATTTATTATGTATATATATATAGTATACACAAATAGTAAGGCACCAGCAATACTGCTGCTACTACGCCCACTAGTAAACT
>NW_017296691.1:30970-41754 GCF_001594075.2 Trachymyrmex cornetzi | reverse complement strand
CATTCAGCAATCAAGCAGAGATCCTGATTTATGTCAGTTACAGCGGTAGAAGCGTTAGTTAGTTGAAAAGAATATAGAAGAACAACGTCATCAGCGTACATGAACAATTTAGATTTGAGCAGGACAGAGGCGAGGTCAGCTGTGAAAAGAGTGAAAAGCAGGGGACCAAGAATGGAACCTTGCGGAACACCAGATGGAATCTTACGATAGCAGGAGAAGGAAGGAGAAGGATTATAAAGAAGGACACATTGAGAGCGATTAAATGAATAAATAATGTAAAATAACCATTTAATAAACGTTAAATAAACGTTTAAAAAATTTTTTTCAAACATTTATTTAAAATGAAATGTTATAATGTAAATTAAACGTTTTATAAACGTTAAATAAACGTTAAATTAATTAATTTTGAAAACGAATCAAGAAAAATATAAAATTAATGAGAAATAAACGTTTAAAAAACATTTAAAGAACTTTGTCTGCTAATTGGGTAATTGTGCTATATGAATTCTTCTATACTGAAATCATCTTCTAATCCTCCTAATTCTTTTAGCGGTTCAAACAAATGATAATCGCATTGAGACAAATCTTCCCATACTATTATAATTTGTTTTGACCACTGAAAGAAGAATTGGGAAGACAATACGATTCGTGAACGATGCCAGTGGAGAATTCTTGCGCAATTAACTGCAGATACAACCTACTACTCTTTATGAAAATGGGATCGCCAAACTGCCTATCCGCTGGCAAAAATATATTAATGTAGCAGGGTACTATATAAAAAAATAATTTATTTTGTTTTATATTTTTATTCTCGTCCAATAAATAATAAAAAAAATTTCTCGTTTATATTTGGTTCACCCTCTCATATGATTACATTTATTGCATATGATAACCTTTTATTATACATAATACAATGTTAAATTGTAAACATATTTGCATACTTGTACAAGCATTTAAAAAAAATTTATGTATTTCGTTCGTTTGTCATAATATAATAACAACATAACTTGGGTAATTTCAAGTACATTTCTAGAGATACTAATGCAAAACATCTTTCAACGCCAACAGTACCGAAATATGCAATCCGACCTATCCAATAGAGACTAAAATAACAATAAAATAACGGCTGATTCGTTACCGTTACTGTAAAATGTAATGACATTACCATTATCATTACAAACAGAAAACAGTAATGATGTTTACTAGAAAAAAGGTAACGGCGTTACTTCCAACTCCGTGAATAAGTTACATCGTCGTAGATATGCATGACATCGTAGATCTGCGTTTATATTGATCTAAATTTCGCATGTGTGCTTTCATTTGTACACGCATGAATAAAATAAACGCCTAAAGAATTCCAAATGCACTAGACTGTATAGACTAAATAAAATATGTTAAAGGTATGTGCTAAATAATTCTGAGGTACATGAAAGTACATGATAAGTAAATTTAAATTTCAGTTTGAGTAGTTATAGAAATTCTTTTTTAATTACAATTTTTTCGACTGAGTATCATTGAAATAGCTATTGTAAGTAATTAATTTTTAAATAATACCTGATTAATCCAGATTAAACGTGCTTTTAGTATTCTCGTCCAATAAATAATAAAAAAAATTTCTCGTTTATATTTGATTCACCCTCTCATATGATTATATTTATTGCATATGATAACCCTTTTATTATACATAATACAATGTTAAATTATAAACATATTTGCATACTTGTACAAGCATTTAAAAAAAATTTATGTATTTCGTTCGTTTGGAGCTACTATCAAAATCCCGTTGTGTCTCGTGTTGTAAATTTCAAATTAAATCCCACCTATGTTTTCGCTGGCACGAAGTTCGTCGTCACCGACGCAGGTGCGCATCCGGAGGGTGACGTTGCTCATTCACCCCACCATACACCACTGTAGACTTGCCACCGTATATAAAAGCCGTAGTCGCGATACGCCAGCTTTGAGTTCAGTAGCTGACCTCTTCGAAATTAATCCATTTTTCTTAAATAAAAATCTCCAAATTTCGCGAACGTATGCAATACGCATCCGGAGTCTAAAGCGACGTTTCGTTCATATTTGCAGGAGTGAATAAAAGTGATATATACGTCAATTTTTCAAGTGTATAGAAAAAGAGAAGAAAGAGGGGTGGAAGTCATCGACAAAACATTAAACAGTACAATTCTAACTTATATATATATATATATGTGTGTATATATATAATTTGTTTTCTAGTGTTATTATCATTAACTTTATTTAAAAAATTAAAAATCTAAATAACAAACAAACAAAAAATTTTAGCTTAAAAACATTTTATTTTAAAATTTTTCAAAAAAGAATTTTTATTTAAGTGTTTGTATTAAGGCAATTCAAATTTTTGTAAAAACACACATGCCATGTGCAAAAGTATTAGGCACTTACAATTTTCGCGCATTTTATGAAACATTAAATATATCCGCGAAAAAAGACTCAGAGATTTTTTTATCACGAACTTTAAAGCGTAAAGATAGGGCTTTAAATTTGTGTTTCAATTTTTTATTTACGATATTTTGTTTCTAAGTTACATACAATTAAAAAGTGATATCTTTGCAATATTTTTGCCTTACTTTAAAGCGCTACAGTTCAATGAAACATCAGTAAATAAAATTTAATATGAAATGATCTGAAAGTAAGCTTTCTAAGCTTTAAAATGTTTTTTTGAAAAAAATTTGTTTTGCAACGATATTTATTTTGCAAAGAAATCGTATTTTTTGTTATATGATGTTTTGTTATGTAATAACTTTTTTAAAATTGATGACCAATAAAATTGATGAGAAAATTTTTTTTTAATTTGAAAATTTATACGGATTAAGCACATTATGATAAACATTTTTTTCTTTTTTATCTCTTTGTCTCTTTTTAGTTTCGAAATTAAAAATATTTTTTAAGAAACAAATTTCTACATTGTATCGTAAAATTTTGTTCCAAATTTTTTGCATATGGCTGTATGCGTCTTATTTTATTTGACTGCGATTCAGTTTAAAAATAGAATTGATAGTAACATTATATTGTACATATACGAGTGATAAAGTAAAAAATTACTGAAAGTCGTCATACAATAATAGTATGGATACAATTGAAATTAATTAACGAAAAGGTTTTATTGATTTTATTTAGAAAATGAGGTGCTCTTAGTTTTTTTAAACATTAAGTCAACACTATATGGATTGAAGATTTTTCTTTGTATAAGTAAAACAAAACTGTCCGTCTTAAAATCTCTCTTATAATCTTACTCTTAAAATTTTATTTCAATTTATTCAGAAAATAACATTTAAAAAAAAATAAACTAAAATCTACTTACAGGCAGCAAACAGGCCACATTTCCTAAACATATCCAGCTGATTGTTTATAAAGAGAAAGATCAGCTGAAAGAATCACATGGCGTCGACTTCAAGAAATCTTGGCGCTTTCATAATCCTCGTGCAGACTTGTAAGGTCATGTTAATCTTTTGCTTCGTTGGATGCGCGGCCGGTAAGTAGGACATAATTTCCATTTTTTATGCAGTTTCATTTCTCACATATTTCTTGATTTATATTAATTACAGTCACAGATTACAAAAACGTTTTAGAGAACTGCAACACACTTTCTCCAAAAAGCAAAAATTGTACCCAATTTGAGGAACAAATTTCAGCCAAAATGACATAATTTTGACATAATAAATAAAAGTCGACGTAATAATTTTTGGTTACAAGATTTATAAAAACTTTCATGCCACTGAATTTGTGACCACTTTCCTTTTGGTCATTGAGTTGTAATATCAATATCAATTATTGTCATATAAAAATTGTGTAACCATTTTAAATCAAAATAAAGTCATCTTGACTTTCTGTTGATTTTATACATTATGTTCTCTGGGAACATAATGTAAAATCAACAGAAAGTAGAATGTGTTAAAAGACGTATTTCGAAAATTTTGCTGCATTCTGACATTGTGAAACATATGTAATATAAAAGACTTTCCAAAGCATTTAATATTATTTTATTATGCGCGCAGAACTTATCTTGAAGGATGTATATATTATTCAATATAAAGATCAACCTATATAACAAATAATTATTGAGAATGATTCGTTTCAATTAATAAATAATTAACTTTAATTACTGTATGAGAAGGACTATCAGAGTCTAGAAAGATAACGTATGCCATAATTACAATGCTTTATTAAAATCTATATAATAAAATAAATGTTTGAATATAAACAATATTCAAACGTTTCGATCTTTTTCCAATGATTCTCTTCAGTGAATGTATACAAAATATACATACGTGTTTACTTGTACAATTTATAATATAATTACATGTACCTATATTTTGAACACAATTATATATTTAGTACTATATATAATTGTTATTATATATTATTGGTCTTGACGTCCATTGTCTCAAATAAAATTGTTCTAATATCATCCATGCTTAACAGAATTTTTCATTACTTGCGACAGAATCGACACTCAAGAATTATGGTTTGATGACTATGTACTTTATGACTTTTAATATGATGTTAACATTATTGTACTGTAAAATTGAGGTAATATAAGCCGAATGTAATGTGTTAATTTAATTTAATTAATTAAAATGTTGTTACATAATTCCTCATTTTATCGATTCTCCGATCGATAATTATTGTATGATATTTTGCAAATGTGCATTTAACATTGATAACTATTAGGTGTACAATTTTGCTTCCGCCGTTTTTTTTCCGAAATTCGAGGCTTTATTGTAAAAAACTGGTTATACATATATGATTCAAAGTATTGTCCATCGCTGGCCACTACTTTTTCCCATTTTTCGGGCAGTGTACGAATCTCGCGTCGAAAAAACTGGTCATCTTTTGAGACGATCCACGAATCGATCCAATTTTTTACTTCTTTATAAGACCGGAAGTGCTGGTTAGCAAGGCTGTGTGCCATTGATCGAAACAAGTGATAGTCAGAGGGAGTAACGTCTGGAGAATACGGCGGGTGGGATAGGATTTCCTATTTCCACTTTCGCAACATGAGGTCGAGCATTGTCATGCTGCAAAATCACTTTTTCGTGTCTCTCGTTGCATTGCAGCCGTTTGTCTTTCAATGCTCGGCTCAAACGCATCAATTGCGTTCGATACCAATTGCCTGTGATTGTTTCAGTCGGTTTTAACAGCTCATAATACAATACGCCGAGCTGGGCCCACCAAATACAGAGCATAACCTTGGAGCCGTGAATATTCGGTTTGGCCGTCGACGTGGAAGCATGGCCGGGAACTCGCCATGATTTTCTATGCTTGGGGTTATCGTAATGAACCCATTTTTCGTTTCCAGTCACAATGCGATGCAGAAATCCCTTCCGTCTTTGCCTTTCAAGCAGCTGTTCACAAGCAAGCAAACGCCGTTCAACATCTCTCGGCTTCAACTCGTACGGCACACAATTTCCTTGCTTCTGAATCATTCCCATGGCTTTGAGGCGTTTTGAAATGGCTTCTTGAGTCACCCCCAATGATCGTGCCAATTCTTCTTGATTTTGACACGAATCTTAATCAAGTAATGCCTCCAATTCTGCATCTTCGAAAACCTTCTCTCTTCCACCTCTATACCGGTCTTCGACGTCAAAATCACCGTTCTTGAAGCGTTGAAACTACTCACGACACGTTCTTTCACTAATAGCGGCCTCATCATAAGTATTTGAGAACATTCAATGAGCCTCAGCCGAAGATTTCTTCATATTGAAGCAGAAAATGAAAACCTCCCGCAAATGATGAGAATTTGGCTCGTAAACTGACATATTCAATCGAGAATAACTTTATGATGCAGACACAAATCGACTAATGTTTCCATGGGGTTATGTTGACAGATGCCCAAGTTTATTGTATGACATCTATGATCTATTTATTTCGCCCACCACTTACCGCTAAAGCCATCTATAGAAAAACGGCGGAAACAAAGTTGTACATCTAATATATTAGGTGTTAAACTTAATTCCTGCCGTTTTTTCGTATCCAAAATTAATTTGTTTCGAGTGGAAGATGAATGAATACCTTAATCAAAGTAATTTCCTCCATTTTCTACTACTTTTTCCCATCTCTCTGGCAACAGGGAAATCCCACGACGGTAGAACGCGGTGTCTTTCGAGGCGATCCATTCATCCACCCATTTTTGGACTTCTGTGATTGGAGAAGTGTGTGTCCGTAAGTGCGTGTTGCATCGAACGGAAGAGATGGTAATTTGACGGTGCCAAGTCTGGAGAGTACGCTGGATGCGGGAGAACTTCCCATTCAAGCTCTAGAAGTGCCTGCTTCACGCTTTTCCCGACATGCGGTCGAGCGTTATCATGCAACAAAATGACTTTGCGTCGATTGTTGGCTAAGGATGATATTTTTTGCATTATTTCGTCACTCAATCGGTATAATTGCTGTTTGTAGCGATCAGCTGTAACGATTTCATTTGGACTCAAAAGTTCGTAATACAGCACACCTTCCTGGTCCCACGAAACGCACAGTAATGTCATATGCCCATGAATATGCCTCTTCGGCGTTGAAGTGGATGGTTGACCGGGGTCCACCCATGATTTTTTTCGCTTGGGATTATTAAAATAAATCCATTTTCCATCGCCAGCCACGATGCGCCACAAAAAACTCTTACTTCTTTGCCTGGCAAGCAAAGAAGTCGCAATAGTCAAACGATTTGAAATGGCACTTTCTGACAACTCATGTGGTAGCCATCTCCCTTCCTTATGGATCTTTCCCATGACATACAAGCGTTTTGAGACAGACATTGGAGTAACATTTAACTGTTTCGACAACTCTAAAAGCGTTTGAGCTGGATTCTCATTAAGCAATTCTTGCAGCTCTACATCTTCAATTTTTTTCGGCTGTCCTGGACGTTCTTTGTCTCTCACATCAAAATCACCGTTTCGGAAATGTTCAAACCAAACTCTACAGGTTTTTTCCGATGGAGTTTCATCATCATACACTTCGGATAATAAGCGATGCGCTTCAGCTGCAGTTTTCTTGAGGTCGAAATAGTGAAGAAGCACATGTCGGAAAAACAGCTTATCGCGATTCATTTTCAATCAATTGGAAAATCTCTTTGGCGTCGAGATACCTAACCTGTGAGGATTGAATCACGTTCAGCGATGTCTAAACTACAAAAGATATATGACTTCATCGTCGAAACTCGCCAGCGTTGCAGCCAGCACCCTCTAGTAGCGAGCGGCAGGAATTAAGTTTAACACCTAATATTATATTATACCTTCTAACATGTACATTGTGGTGGGGATAATTTGTCTAAATAGTGGATAATAATTCTAAAACGGGAAGATAGTTATCTGCTAATGGTTCTATGTCATTTTGTTTATTCAAGCCTGCTATCTGTTGTTTTATATTTATCATCTCAGATCTACCGTCCTTTTTATGCAGATTTATTATCTAATATATACGGGCATTATCCAATCGAATTCATGTTTTTCTTTTAATCTATGTTCTGATAGAACTGACGGGGAACTATTTAATTATTTATATCGTTTATATGTTTCTTTATACTTGTCCCTAATTTCCTTTTTGTCTGTTCCTCGTGCTAGTGCTAATAGCTTATCTTGCTGGGTTCTAATAGTCCTTTTTGAACATTGAATTTTATTCATATTGAGCCGTAAATTACATTATTTTTAATTGTTAAATTTACGTGGGCGTTAAGATGCGTTATCAATATTATATTTACCATCATAGGATAGGATTTATTAAATCTATGAAAAGCCTATTTAGTATAGAAGTAATTTGGTTACGTAGTTTTATTAAATTAAAAAAACACATCAATAATTGTATGTGTATAAAGTTCCTAAATGCTTGTAGAAAAGGTAAATTAATACCATCGCATTTAAACATGTATAATAATATGAAACACATTATCTTCTATTATAATGACACAAATAACAAGTTCAAAAAATTGTGTAGAGAACATTTACAAAAGACAATACAAATTGAATTGAAAGATGCATATAGATATAAGTATTGTTTAAGAAAATGATTATTTATAATCACAGACAAGATATCGAGGAATCTTCCTTATAATATAACATGCACGTTTTTTAATTATCAAAAAAGGAAAATAATCATCTGTGATACGTTCAGTGTAAAAATATGAAAAAAGTTATTAAATTTAAAAAATAATGAATTAAAGGATATTTTAACAGCAATAAAATGATTGAATATGTTAATAGAGGTAATAAAAAGACACAATCTTCACGGTTTAGATACAAAGATAATTTTTATCATAAAAAGCAAGGAGGACGTAGAGTAGAAAATTAGTAGAGTGGTACTTGCGAGACGCAATGGTAACACCGACAACTTATAAAATAAAAATAACTAGATACATCAGTTTTAAATTAAAACTTTGGTTTACTTCCAACACCCCCCACCAAATCAAAGAACTTACTGAACTAACTAATCCTAAATCTTTGAGAAATGTGTTATGTTTTACAATACAAAGGCTCTTAAAATATCTTTCAATCATGTCTGTTGAGAGACACAAGATATTTAACTTTTACATAATTATTGGAAATGGCATATTTTATAAAGTGGTATCTTACATCAATATGTTTAAACATTACATCATTATGTATTCTTATGATGTACGGGATTTACAGATAATTTTTGAGCAGTTTGATTATCGTTATATAGAGTAGTGCTCGCAAGGATTTGCACATTTCGGGCCGATTACGGCGCGCGACTCCCACCATCGCACGGCCGAGCCGTCGGGCGCTCACGTGACGCTCTGACTCAGGGGCGCTTCTATACCAGAAATATACTGGAAGCTCACCTTCCGCCAAATTATTATTGAAATGTTTTTTATTAAATAATTTATATAATTATATTATTTATTTAATAATTTATATTATATCAAATAATTTATATTTATGTTAAATAATATATTAACATAAAATTTTCTATTGTTAATTTATTCATTGTTCCTTAATGAAATACTTATATCTTAAATAGTTCCTAATATGTAGTTTTCTAATATAATGTATTAGATACATATGTAATGTATTAGAAAACTACGTATTAGGAACTATTTAAGATATAAGTATTTCATTAAGGAACAATGAATAAATTAACAATAGAAAATTTTATGTTAATAGATTATTTAAAACGTAAAATAATAACCACTAACAAAGACTCCTTAAAATTCAAAAACTTGAAAGAAAAGGGCAATAGGAGTCAGGCGAAGATAAAATTCCGCAAATTCCAAAAATATAGAAAAATATAAAAATATAGAAGAAGTAACTTCTTTATTACAAACAAACACTCTTACATGTTTCGACTCACTTTTGAACCCTCCTCAGAGACAATTATGTATAACAAAAATCCTAAGAAGACCAAGGGATATCTTAGCATTGTGAGCTCCCCCACAATCAGAAATTCGAATAATTCTTAGCCATCAGGTGATATATTTTTCGTAAAGAGATAAAAAGAAAGAAGAATCGAATAATAAACTAAGTATAATTAAGTGACTATAATTAGATGGCTAAAAATTATTCGAACTTCTGATTTTGGGGAGCTCACAATGCTAAGACATTCCTTAGCCTTCTTAGGATTTTTGTTATACATAATTGTCTCTGAGGAGGGCTCAAAAGTGAGCCGAAACATGTAAGAATGTTTGTTTGTAATAAAGAAGTTTTACTTCCTATATTTTTGGAATTTGTGGAATTTTATCTTCGCCTGACTCCCCTTTTCTTTCAGGTTTTTAGAGATTATTTAATATAAATATAAATTATTTAATATAATATAAATTATTAAATAAATAATATAATTATATAAATTATTTAATAAAAAATATTTCAATAATAATTTGGCGGGCTAATAATAAGGTGCGCTCCCAGTATATTTCTGGTATAGGAGCGCACTTGAGTCAGACCGTCACGTGAGCGCCCGGCGGCTCGACCGTGCGGTGGTGGGGGTCACGCGCCGTAATCGGCCCGAAATGTGTAAATCCTTGCGCGAGCACTGATATAGAGTAATCCCAGTCAGAAATGATAATGGAATCGACATCGATTCGATGTTAATTCTATTATTATTTCTGACTGTGACAGTGTAAATTTCCAGTTAATTCAAATAACAAATTTCGGAAATAAATTGCTTCCTTTGAAGCTTCAGCTAACGCTATGTATTCAGCTTCGCAACTAGACAATGCTACAGTTTTATATTTATTCCATGAGATTGTTGAACCCGATAGCATAAACACAAATCCAATATAAGACTTTCTATCTTTAACGTTGCTCGCCCAATTGGAGTCACAAAGGCTCAGAACTTTTTATCTGCCGTAACAAATTTTAAGTAATAATCTTTGATACTTTGCAAATACCTCAAAATTCTTTTAGCATACTGCCAATGAGCATTTGTATAACAGTCATTGAATTGACTTAAAAAACTAACGCAAAAACCTATATCTGGACGAGTTAGAATAGCTAAATACATTAAACTCCCTATAAGCTGTCGATAAGGTACATTCTTATTACAAATATCATTTTTGCTATCGAAAAACATATTTTATCCATAGAAGTATTAGCACTTTTACTTTCAGTCATATTAAATCGTTTTAACAATTGATCAATGTACCGTTTTTGATCTAATATATATCCTTTGTTGTAATCCCTATTAATACGCATACCCCTAAATAATTCTTTCCTCTTTCTAAATCTTTTATTTTGAATTTAATTTCCTTTTTACACTTTCCGTTTCACAACTATCTCACACACACACACACACACACACACACACAC
>NW_017296691.1:26088-30898 GCF_001594075.2 Trachymyrmex cornetzi | reverse complement strand
ACACACACACACACACACACACACACACACACACACACACACACACACACACACACACACACACACACACACACACACACACACACACACACACACACACACACACACTTGAAAAGATAAAGAAATTATCTACATCTACTGTAATCATAGTTATTAGTTTACTATTACTCTTAATATATAAACAAGATTCTGTATTCGATTTTCTATAGCCTATCTTTAACAATACTTCTTCAACTTTTATATACCACGTGATGACTGTTTTAAATCGTAGATTGCACGTTTTAACTTTAATACCTTAGTTTCATCACTATTTCCTTTTACAAAAGCTTCGGGTTGTTTCATGTATACATTTTCTTCCAAAAAAATCATTAAAGAAAGCTGTAGTTACATCTATGTAGATGTCTAATTTTAAGATTTAACTTTACTGATAAAGCAACCAACAGTCTTAAGGTAGAGTATCTTACCATGGGAGAAAATGTTTCATCATAATCTATGTCCTAAGTCTGGATAAAACCTCTTACCATTAATCGGGCGTGATAACATCGTTTATTCTCACTGTTTAGCTTATATTTGAACACTCATTTACAATCAATGATGGTCCCGCTAGCCGGTACATCAACTAGTTCCCAAGCATCGTTTTCCTCAAAGGAATCTATTTCTTCTTTCATGGCTTGCTTCCATCAATCTTTATCTATTCTTGATAATGCTTCCATTGCCGTTAGTGAATCACTGTATAAGTTTGTTTCAGTGATTTCTTCTACACATATATAAATTACAAAACCTTCATATTTATTAGGTTTTGACTCCCTTTTTGATTGCTTTACTTCAAGTGTTTCAGCATCTTCCTAGATGTATTTATGATGTTCATCTAAGTTTTCTGATGTGTGCAAATCCTTTTCTTTGTTTAAACAATATGTTGCTTTGTTTTAACACTATATTGCTCGCTTCCCCCACTGAATGTTCCGTTCTTCTGTATCCTTTGATGTACTTGTATTGGAGTTGAGCATAATCTTCACTATAGACTATGTATTTTTTTCATTATTACTACATCTCGACTAGTAATAACAAAGTCACTTTTAGGATTGTAGAGCCGATATCCATATTATCATCTCCATGTCCAACTAAGATCATCCTTGTGGATTTTTTATTCCACTTAAGTCTTTTATTTTTAAGGACATATACCATAGCTGTGCTTCCCAAAATTTTTACGACGATTTCTGGTTCTCTACCAGTCTAAATCTCGAATGGCGTTTTATTATTCAATCCAAGTGCCACAGATTTGTTTCGTAGATATGCTGCAGTATTTACTGTTTCCGACCGTATTTTTTATCAAATCCTGCATCGAATCTGGAGACACTGGTAGTGTCTCGGCGCTAAGCTGCGCGAACTGCCGTGCCTCCTTTACGCGAACCGACGAGTTGCGGCAGATCGAGATTATCGGATCTCAATAACGGCAGAACCGATCGCGTTCTTTGTATGCTCAATCAATAGCCACCACACGAATTGTATGATAAAAGTGCTTTTATTTTTTTTCTACGTGCCCTACAAGCGGAGATATTGCGACATAAAGTTCTAAATGTTAGATTTTGATCTGGATTTTAAGATACGTCGTTATTGTCATTATTATTGTCGTCGTCGACCAGGGAAAATGTACGTCTCGTTTTTTCGATAATAGATGGCTTTTGACTTAACCAAGCGATGGCAGCATTGCACATTCGAACGTGATCAACCACGTATGACTGTGATAATCAGCGATGGCAACATTGTCACATATATATGGGGCATTCTTTTTTCAACGGGAGACCCCTATGCCCTCAAAATTGGGTTTGACGTAGAGGGTTCCACGACGGCTTAAAATTTAGGTATTTATGTCTATTTTTAAATGCAAAGTGGCAAACTTCAAAATTCAAAATGGCGGATCCAATATGGCGGATTATTTAAAAAATTTTATCGAATTCACTTGAAACTTGTTAATCGGGGATTTTTGGGGTCGCTGAATACGAATCCGATGTCAGATTTCCAAAATTCAAAATGGCGGATCCAATATGGCGGATTACTTAAAAAATTTTATCGAATTCACTTGAAACTTGTTAATCGGGGATTTTTGGGGTCGCTGAATACGAATATGACATCAAATTTTTAAAATTTAAAATGGCGGACCCAAGAGGGCTAACAATCTTCAAAAACTAATCTAAATTCCAACCAACAAAGGTAAGATAAGACTATATAGTCTAACCAACAATCAATAACCTTATTTATTGTTTTGAAACAGCTTTTGTTTAAATTTAAAAAATCTTATGTCACATTTATGTTTAGGGATTTTAAAAACTCCCGAGTAACAAGTTTCATGTGATTTAGGAACTGTTTCGAAGAATTGTTAGCCATATTAAATCCGCCATTTTGAATTTTGAAAATCTGATGTCCGATTCTTATTTAGCGACCCAATAAACCCCAGAGTAACAAGTTTCCAGCGAATTTGTCCTTTTTTTTTGAGAAATTTTGAATTTATCCGCTATATTGGATCCGTCATTTTGAATTTTGGAAATCTGACATCGGATTCGTATTCAGCGAAAACCCCCAAGTAACAAGTTTTAATAAAATTGATAATTAATTTATGTAATTTTGAGTACATTGTCCGCCATATTGGATCCGCCATTTTGAATTTTGAAGTTTGCCACTTTGCATTTAAAAATAGACATAAATACCTAAATTTTAAGCCGTCGTGGAACCCTCTACGTCAAATCCAATTTTGGGGGCATAGGGGTCTCCGTTGGCAAAGAATGCCCCATATAGGTATATATAGGGGAGTGAAATTAGATTTTAGCTTCGGAAAAAGTCTCCGATCAAAAATTTTTTTTGGCAGTTATTAAGGAAGGTGTGTACAACAACATATCAATTTGTGCCAGCGTGAAAGTGTCCGCTACATTTTTTATTTAACAATTAAGGTGCCAAAATATGGTTTTTTGCATATAACTTTTTAAATTCAATTTTTATCAAAAAACTAATTGCGCCATTCGAAAGAGCAGGAAATTTCACGTAAGAAACCCATATTACATTTGTTTATTAAATTTATACTGACGAACCAGCAATTTATTAACTAACGCTCCTATTCACGTTGCGTCGACCATCCGCTGTGCTCGACAGTCAGTTCGCTTGAGCGCGCGCGCCGCACAGAAATGGCTGTAACTTTTTACAGACAACAAAAAATGACATGGGCCAAATTGGGTGTTCAAAAAGGATGTTTTTTTGGTAGTATTACATCATTGAAATATTTTTTTAGTATTGTGAACATTATATATATCAGCTTGAATATACGTGTTTCAAGAATATAAGGTTATTTCGTTAAATTCGATGGAATGTAAGAAAAAGTACGCCAAAAAAATTAGTACCTATGCGGATATTACATTTAAAGGTATGATCTAAAATACGTGTTTTTGCAAAAAAAGTACAAAAATTTTTTTTCACAAAATCTAGGCCTTCAAAGTTGGTTAATATTCAAAAATTCAATTTTTATACTTTACGTCTCCCTCTTTGATCGTCTGTAAAACAGTTTAAAAAAATGATATCGACAATTTGTAGGTGGCCATTTTAAAGCTTATACAATTTGTAGGTGGTCATTTTAAAGCTTATGATGTGTACTTTAAGATAGTATAGTTTATTTTGGAATAATAGATGTCTTTTGCACTTTTTTTTAAAGAAATAACACAGGAATATAATTGTAGCCAAAAAATTATGAAAATTGGAGCATAAAGAAATGAAGTTTAATGAAAAAAAAATTTTTTTTAACACTTTCAGTGCATGGAGGTGGTTATTAAGATATAAATCTTGACGAATTGAAATGAAAAAAATTTTTTTTTATTTCTGAATCATTGTGACATAAAAAAAACGTAAATTCGGCGAAATTACGTGTTTTTTCGGTATATAACTGAGCATTTCAGTGCAAGCTGATCTGATAGGTGAATGTAAAGGTTGTATGCTATTGGTGGACATAGTGAGAAGGGAGAAGGCCGTCTGTGAAATTTCGGTAATCTATGGTGAAAGGCGATGCAGAGGAACTTGAATGCGTACGTTAGTCCCGGTAGTCTATGTGCACCTGGCTGCGTTGAAGGTACGTAAAGGAATTGTCCGTAGTATTTCGTGACAGTTTTCCATTATTATATTGTTGTCATAAAATATTACAACATTAATATTTTTATAATCGAATATCAATTTTTCATGGTAATTACACTTTTATGGAATCGTAAGCTTTTTCCAAACAAAAGGTACAAATCGAAGCCAGACACGTGTCGTGTGAATTACACACATGTTCACACAAGAAAAGAGACACACTCACATACACATGCACGCACACACTACATTCGGTAATGAACAGATTCAGGAAGTATTAATATAAGAAATTGTATTCAAATCATTTAGTATAGAAGTGTTAAAGAATGTCAGTACAAGTAAATGAACAATTTTTAATACTTTTTAAGCTTCAGTAATAAAAATAAAAAAATGAATTAAATTTTCATTTATTTCCAGGAATATTCCCTGAACTCGAATTTGTTCTGATTACAATGACATTTCATAATTTTTTTTTTTTTTATTTTACAATTTATTCATACTTATTGCATTAATATTCAACTGTTATAATTGCAGAAATTAATTGCAATGGCGTGGACTGCCTGAACGCACCTCCAATTGAAGACATCATCGAAACTGACACAGTAGGCGATGTTCAAGACTCAGAAGAGACCGATTCATAAACATATTTCTTATATTAAACAACATTATATGAATTTATTATGTTTATACTTTTTCATTAAAA
>NW_017296691.1:17239-25656 GCF_001594075.2 Trachymyrmex cornetzi | reverse complement strand
TGTGACGTGTTATAACTGATAAAATTAATAAAATGAATTAAAATAAAATATTAATTATAATTAAAATGAAATATCGAGATTGTCGTTGAAGATCTAGTAGGTATTTACCGCGTCGAGGAAGAGGATGTATATACAGATATTCAGGAATTAAGCGTCTAGGTGTTTGTCGTCGAGGAAGTGGGTGTCTAGGTCGAAAAAATGGGTGTCCAGGTGATCGCCATCGAGGAAATGGGTGTCTAGGTGTTCGCTATTGGGGAAATGGGTGTCTAGGTGTTCGCCGTCGAGAAAATGAGTGTCTAGGTGTTCGCCGTCGAGGAAGTGGGCGTCTAGGTGTTCGCCGTCGAAGAAGTGAGTGTGTATTAGGGAAATGGGTGTTTAGGTATTCGCCGTCGAGAAAATGGATGTTTAGGTGTTCGCCGTCGAGGAAGTGGGCGTCTAGGTGTTCGGCGTCGAAGAAGTGAGTGTCTAGGTGTTGTCTACATATTCGCCGTCGAGGAAGTTGATGTCTAGGTGTTCGCCATCGAAGAAATGAGTGTCTAGGTGTTCGCCGTCGAGGAAGTGGGTGTCTAGGTGATCGCCGTCGAGAAAGTGGGTGTCTAGGTGTTCGCTATTGAGGAAATGGGTGTCTAGGTATTCGCCGTCGAGGAAGTTGGTGTCTAGGTGTTCGCCATCGAGGAAATGAGTGTTTAGGTG
This sequence comes from Trachymyrmex cornetzi, assembly GCF_001594075.2. Taxonomy (NCBI): domain Eukaryota; kingdom Metazoa; phylum Arthropoda; class Insecta; order Hymenoptera; family Formicidae; genus Trachymyrmex; species Trachymyrmex cornetzi. The sequence continues at coordinate 24,963 of NW_017296691.1, read as the reverse complement.
TTCGTCGTAGAGGAAGTGGGTGTCTAGGTGTTCGCCGTAGAGGAAATGGGTGTCTAGGTATTCGCCTTCAAGAAAGTGGATGTGTAGGTGTTTGTCTTCGAGGAAATGGGTGTCTAGGTGTTCGCCGTCTCATTCTGACAGGTTTGACTCTAGATACCAGAGGCAAATGTGGCATTTAGTATTAACCGTTAAACTATTCAGGTTAGAAAATATGTCACATCGATGGAACAGAGGAACACGTATGAACACGTGAGACTAGAATAAATATTCTCTGCTGTTCAATTAATATTATCTTATAAAATTTGTAATAACTTTTATTGCAATATTATTTCGTCCGCAGGTTTAAGAAAGTGTCTGCAATGCAGTAGAAAGCGTGTATATATATATTTTTATTAATAATTTGTTCTCTCTATTCTTTATAATTATGACAGAATTGATTTTTTGTGCTGTTTATTTTCAGATTTACTGAAAGGAAAGGCTTGAATTTAAAATATGATGATTTATTTTTATGGTAGTGTGTGTGTGTGTGTGTGTGTGTGAGTTGTGTTTTTTCTCATTATTACAAATATACAATATAAAAATGAGTAAAAGACTCTTATAATTCAAACATAAAACAATAAATAAAGAACAATTAATTAGAAATATACAGTATAAAAATGAGTAAAAGACTTATAATTCAAACATAAAACAATAAGTAAAGAACAATTAATGCCCATTTCCACCAACGTGAATTAACTTTAATCTCGGTTCAACTTATCTTTAGAATTAGAAAAAGACGAAGAGCAAGTTGAACCGACATTAAAGTTAATCTACGTTGATGGAAATGGACATAATAGTCTAAAACATCTAAATATTATAAATATAATTATGAAAGCAAAAATTATCTTACATCTTTTTCGCGTTTAATCAATATATAGGAGCATATTGAAGCAAGCGACGCGAACAAACCTCTTATCTTATCGTTGTGATATATACTACCAAATTAAAAAGTAAAATCCAATCTTTTTTTTATTATTTACTTAACTCTCATGATATGTATCATGTGTATAAAAAATTCTCTCTATGGAATTTTAAAATTATATACGAACTTACCCTTTTAAAAAAAGGGTAAGAAAAGCGCTCAGCGTTGATGAAACTGACCCAAATGGTGCTTCTCGTAAAGAATCACCATTTGGGCCAGTTGCACCAACGCCAATTACTTAATCGGCCATAAAACTGATATACAAACTTACCTTTTTAAAAAAAAGGTAAAAAAAGCGTTAAGCGTTTGTGAAACTGGCCCAAATGGTGCTTCTCGTAAAGAATCATCATTTGGACCAGCTTCACCAACGCCAATTACTTAATCAGCCGAGAAACTGATGACTAATCACGTTTGCTGTTTAGTAGAACTAATGATATATATCATTTGTATAAAAGATTTGATATCAACAACTGGCGCCAAGTTAAATTTTATCTTTTTAATTCTCCCAAAGAAAAAATATAATAGTAACTTTAATGTTTTCTTAATTTATTTAACTCTAATGATATGTGTTATTCGTATGAAAGATTTGATATCAACAAAATTGGCGCCAAGCTAAATTCATCAAAATTTTATCAAAATTTTAAGTATTATTCATAAAAAAGATTTTATATCAACAATTGACGCCAAGTTAAATTCCATGTAATTCGAATACCAAATTAAATACGTTCCTCCCAAAGAAAAAATATATCATTCCTATAAAAAATTTGATATCAAGAACTGGCGCCAAGTTAAATCCCACTTCTTTATACCATGCCAAATTATATAAATAAATAATAAATATTAATCTAATAGTATGTATTATTTGTACGGACGACTTGATATCAACAACTGTGGCGCCAAGTTAAATTTTACAAAATGAAAAGTAAAACTCAAGTGATACTATCTTTATTATTTACTTAATCAAAATGGTACCATCTTTAATTTCTATGCAATGAATCCTAAGTATACGTATACTTATTGAAGAATCTTCCCATTCCAATCCAAATGGTTTAAATTTCTCGTAAATGAAATTATTATATCACAATTCATTCAAAGACATTTCCTCTTCCAACTAAAGTAGTGGTTATTTAATTCTCCTTCAAAACATTATAAAAAACATTATCCCAAAATTGCGTTACCTTGCTCAATTTAAGTGTTACAAGAAAAAATTAAAGAATTAACCGAATAAAATGAAAAAATTTAATTTAAATAGACAAATTTTTTATGTAAAAACACTTGGCGCTGCTAGATAGAGTAAGAAAAACTATAAGAACAATTTAAAATTGGAATGGTAATTAATAAAAATAAATAATAAAAGACAATTGTATATAATTTAAATTAATAATAATTATTGTAATATAATTGTAATATAATTTAAATGTAATAATAAAAGCAATAATAAATTCTCTTTCATAATGCATGTCTTGCAAATTTAAATTTATTTTTCTTTGATCTAAACTTAATAGCATTCACAACAATCATCATAACTTACACGACTCTATAACTCAATCATACACATGCAGATATTTTAACTCTCATTGGGGATGGTTTTTATTTTTCTTATTTTTCGAAATATTCACATTTTTTATATGACTCTGACTTTTCCTTATTAATATCCTTCTTAATTATATTATTTGTCTAAGTATTATATTCTTATCCTTCTTATTTAGATTCATGCTTTACTACTATATTACCATGTTATTATTGTATATCGAGATCTAGCAGCGCCAAGTGTTTTTACATGAAAAATTTGTCTATTTAAATTAAATTTTTTCATTTTATACGGTTAATTCTTTAATTTTTTGTGGTAACACTTAAATTGAGCAAGGTAACGCAATTTTGTGATAATGTTTTGTATAATGTTTTGAAGGAGAATTAAATAACCACTACTTTAGTTGGAAGAGGAAATGTCTTTGAATGAATTGTGATATAATAATCATTTAAGAGGAATTTAAACCATTTGGATTGGAATAGGAAGATTCTTCAATAAGTATACGTATACTTAGGATTCATTGCAGAAAAATTAAAGATGGTACCATTTGGATTAAGTAAATAATAAAGATAGTATCACTTGAGTTTTACTTTTCACTTTATAAAATTTAACTAACGCTACAGTTGTTGATATCAAATCGTTCGTACAAATAATACATACCATTAGATTAATATTTACGAGGGTCGTCTGAAAAGTTTTGAGCCTCATCATGAAGATGGCGTTACTCGTCAAAGCCATTCTGGTATTATAATCGTGATACTTACGAAAGATATCTCTGACAATTGTGGCCACTTTGAACGTTCAGTTCTTGTTTGACAATCATTTGTGTCGTCATTTTGTAAAAATGAAAAAAATTAAATATCGTACTATAATTAAATTCTTGCATTTGAAAGACAATACGTCTACGCAAATTAAAGCCGAGTTGGACGCTGTTTACGGGGACTCTGCCCCATCATTTGCCACCGTGAAAAGATGGGTAGCTAAATTTAAACGTGGTCGTACCAGCTTAGCTGAGATGAGCGTTCGGGACGGCCAACAACTGCAGCCACCATCGATAACATCGAATAAATTCATCAAATGATAATGGACAACCGTCGAATTAAGATTAGGGAGATAGAAGAGGCTGTTGGCATATCAAAAGAATGTCTTTGTCATATATTGACTGAAGAATTAGGCATGCGTAAGTTAACCGCGCGTTGGGTGCCGCGCTTGCTCACTCTGGATCAAAAACGCATTCGAATGAATATTTCTAAGGCCCTGTTGGAGCGGCTTAAGCGAAACGAGTCGGATTTTTTGCGTCGATTAATAACTGTTGATGAAACTTGGGTCCACCACTTCACTCCTGAAACGAAAAAACAATCAAAACAGTGGACTGTGAAGGGTGAACCTGCTCCGAAGAAAGCGAAGACGGTTTTATCGGTGGGAAAGGTGATGGCGACTATTTTTTGGGACGGTCATGGAATTGTGTTGATCGACTATTTTGAAAAAGGTAAAACAATAACAGGGACGTACTACGCATCATTGTTTGACAAGCTGAAGGCAGAAATTGAGAAAAAACGACCGCATTTGAAAAAGAAGAAAGTGCTATTCCATCAAGATAACGCACCGTCTCACACTTCGGCGGTCGCTATGGCAAAAATTCACTAATTGTTCCTTTGACATATGGGAGGATGGTTAGGATCCTTTCGTCTGGTCCCCAGCGACTTTTTTCTGTTTGCTAGGCTCAAAGTTTGGCTCGGAGGACAAAAATTTTCATCGAACGAGGAGGTCATCGCATCCGTAGACGCCTATTTTGCAAAGCAAGACAGTCAGTATTATTTGAATGGATTAAAGGGGTGGGAGCATCGCTGGAAAAAATGTATCGAACTTAAAAGGAGACTATGTGGAAAAATAAAATTGAATTTGACCGAAATATTGCTTGTTTCTATGTTAGGCTCAAAACTTTTCAGATGACCCTCGTATTATTTATTTATATAATTTGGCATGGTATAAAGAAGTGGGATTTAACTTGGCTCCAGTTCTTGATATCAAATTTTTTATTGGAATGATACATATCATTAAAGTTAATATTATTTATTTAATTTGGTATTCGAATTACATGGAATTTAACTTGGCGCCAATTGTTGATATCAAATCTTTTTGAATAATACTTAAAATTTTGATAAAATTTTGATGAATTAACTTGGCGCCAATTTTGTTGATATCAAATCTTTCATACGAATAATACATATCATTAGAGTTAAATAAATTAAGAAAACATTAAAGTTACTATTATATTTTTTCTTTGGGAGGATTAAAATGGTAAAATTTAACTTGGCGCCAGTTGTTGATATCAAATCTTTTATACAAATGATACATATCATTAGTTCTATTAAACAGCAAACGTGATTAGTCATCAGTTTCTCGGCCGATTAAGTAATTGGCGGTGGTGAAGCTGGCCCAAATGGTGATTCTTTACGAGAAGCACCATTGGGGCCAGTTTCACCAACGCTTAGCGTTTTTTTTACCTTTTTTAAAAAGGTAAGTTTGTATATCAGTTTTATGGCCGATTAAGTAATTGGCGTTTGTGCAACTGGCCCAAATGGGGATTCTTTACGAGAAGCACCATTGGGGCCAGTTTCACCAACGCTTAGCGTTTTTTTTACCTTTTTTAAAAAGGTAAGTTTGTATATCAGTTTTATGGCCGATTAAGTAATTGGCGTTTGTGCAACTGGCCCAAATGGGGATTCTTTACGAGAAGCACCATTGGGGCCAGTTTCACCAACGCTTAGCGCTTTTTTTACCTTTTTTTTAAAAAGGTAAGTTTGTATATAATTTTAAAATTCCATAGAGAGAATCTTTTATACACGTGATACATATCATTCGAGTTAAGTAATAAATACCTGGCTTTCTCTGCAACGTTCTTGTTCATCCGCTTCGATACACCATTTTGCTCTGGCGTATATGGATTCATTTTCTGATGATCTATACCAACTTTCTTTAAATATTTTTTGAACTATTTACTGCAGAATTCTTCCCCGTTGTCTGATCTCAGTATTTTTATTCTTGAATCCAATTGATTTTCAACCATGAACTTGAAATCTTTAAAGCATTCCAGTACTCTTTTGTCTTGAGGAAATATACAAAGATCATTCTGCTAAAATCGTCCTCGAAAATCAGGAAATATCTCGAACCGCCAATAGACTTGACTTCCATGAGTCCACGTATACTGATTTGCACAAAATTTCCAGTAATTTAATGATTTTATTTCCTTTCTGATTAAATGGATATCTTGATTGCTTACCTTCACAGCACATAGGGCAGTTTTGTCCAATCCTGCTAATATCATTCTGACACGTTAGACCTTCGACTGTACATTTTAATTACGTTATTGTAGTTTATGTATCCCAATCTGCGATGCGAGACTTCCATTATACCACTACTAGTGTTACGTCCAAGCTCCGCACGCATGGAGCTGGAGGGTTGAACGCAACAGGAACCGATCTACTGTTTTTGTCGTGTCCAAGTTTCGAACCGTAGGGGAGTTAGGGGGAGGACCGACTCCAACGGGAGACACTTCGCTTCATCCTGAAGCTCTCGGAGAGCCGGGAGTCTAAAGGGGGACGAAGTGGAAGCCTTTCTCGAGATCGGCGCTCCGCTGAGCGGACCACGAAGCGAACGCACACGCTAAAGGCTCAAATTGGATCAGTGTGCCGTAAGGGCATACTTTTACGCCATATGTGCCAGTACGTACGAATGCCCTTATTTTCGATCTTCGAGAAGTGAATCCAAATGACCGGGGATAGGAGCAAGCAATGCAATTGCAAGTCAATGATTATGGATATAAGGAGGTGTTGTTAGAATTAAAATAGTCAGTCCTTTAATTATATTATATAATTGAAATTAAAGTTACAATTACATAGTTGATCCATTTTTGCAATTAAATGATGTGCGTGCGTACGTGCGAGTTTGAGTGTAAGGAATAGAATGAATTGAATGAAATATTTAGAGAGCGGGTAAATAGTCGAAGAGGAACTAAGGCTTCTACAGGTATAAGGAAGGGAAATGGACAGTTTTGGAGATAAACTTGAGCAGAACAGTAATGATTAGGAAAGGCGGATGTCCAATAAGAGAGGAGATCATCTATTGTGGTGATAGTGTGGGAATTAGCAGATTCAGAAGAGGGAAATAAAAGAGGTTAGTCGTTGGGAGGATCGGGAAATTCGGAATCGACGTCAGGAACAGGCTGTGGAGTTGGATATCGCAAAGGGGAGTAGGGTGGTTCGAGGATTTCGTTTGGATGTATCGGGAGAGATGGTACGGGTGAGTAAGATATGGCAAGAGGTGGAGAAAGGGATGGTAAGGGAGAAGATAATGTCGGTGTCTCTATCGCGGTTGAATTTTTCGATGTCGATGGATGTTGGATGTAAGGGATGTAATCGCGGGGCCGACGGTTTGACTAGGGTAGGGTACTGCTCCGAACGACACGTCGGCGTGAGTGGACGATCATAATAACGCTACGGCGTTGTGGAGTATTGGCCCCGTTAGAACGCACTGCAACGTTCATTTATTTAATATGAGAGGGGGGGGGGATGGTTGGAAAGAAAAGAGAAGAAAAGAAAGTAAGGTAAAAGTACCGATTAAGGGACCCTTCTCCAATGACCTTGACCTTGACATATGTTGTCAAGGTCACGACCCTAAATGACCTCTAACAGGTTTTAGTCTTTGCTCGCCCTCCGTGAAAAAGTTATTAATAATCACACTTACAAAAATGGCGTCTTATTTCAATACAGTTTTACTCAATATTTAAAGCATCTAATGGATACATCATACTCATAATTTCAAAAAAGGTATCAATTCTTTCGTCAAAATTATATATATTTTAAATAAGAATTCGGCAAGATAATATACAGGGTGTCCCGACCTTTTTTGCCAATCACTTTTGTGTAGATAGAGCGGAATAAACTGAGTCGAAAAGTCCTCTACCATTTTGCAATTTTCGCAATAATTAACAAGATATTAATTACTATTGCGAAAATTGCAAAATGGTAGAGGACTTTTGATTTAGTTTAGTCCGCTCTATCTACACAAAAGTAATTAGCAAAGAAGGTCGGGACACCCTATAAATACGTATATTTTTTAAATATATACATATATGTATATGCTCACAACTCTCACCTTCGACTCTTACCCCCCACTCCCTCTGCTTCAGGGGCACCCGACTCTCATCTTCGACTCTCACCCCCCCCTCCC
>NW_017296691.1:16678-17019 GCF_001594075.2 Trachymyrmex cornetzi | reverse complement strand
GGGGGGGGGTAAGAATCGAAGGTGAGAGTCGCGCGCCCCTTTGCAGGGGCGAGGGGGCGGGGGTGGAAAGTCATATTCCCTTAATCAATTCACTCTATATCTCTCTTACTGCCCAGAGTTATCTGACTTTTCATGTAAAGCTGTGAAATAATTACTAACTTTAACCGTTAATAACTTTTTAACGAATAACGAGCGACGGATAAAACCTGTTGGAGGTCACTCAGAGTCCTGATCTTGACAACATATATCAAGGTCAAGGTCATGGGGTGGTCCCCTAATCGGTACTTTTACCGAACAACCGGATATTAGAGGATGTTCACTTACTGCTTGATATGGCTGGG
>NW_017296691.1:10093-16396 GCF_001594075.2 Trachymyrmex cornetzi | reverse complement strand
TTACGTTATTTGTATGCAGCTCGTAAGGGTCATTTCAAGGTCATGCCGTCTATGCCACATAATACATCTTTTCATACCATAAAAATTATGTCTAAGACATTTTGTCGAAAAATGAATAGTTTCGGAAATAATTGTTTGCTTCCATACTTTTTCCCCACCCTGTATATATATATATATAGATTTTTACGTCTCGACTGGTTAAATATCGAGAGAAATTTTGTGAAGCGAACTAAATACTAAAAGAAATGAAAGACCCGAGATTTTATGGTTACTTGTCTCTGAGATTAGCAGATTAACTTCGGAAAAATTCTGTTGCAAGGGCCGCGAAACCACGGTTTATATACTCCGATTCTCCCTTTGTTGGTAGAGTTCTAATTAAGTAGTGAGACGCTTTTCTGGCTTCTGGATTGGTCAAGATTTGGGATACATTGTGGGGGAGGAAAGGAGTCTGTTTTATGTCAACAAGTGTCAGTCTTAATTTTGCGATGCTTTTCTTCTTAAATTATGGGGAAATGTACGTGCACCGAGTAAGACGAGCGTACGTGCAGCGCCGGCACAGGACCGTCAAACACCTCTCCTGGACGTCCCGTGTCACTTTTATATTTTATGGTAGTGGACATCGTGAAAATCGTCTACGACTTCAATGTTAGAAAAATGTTTAGTCTTACGTTTTCACTGACATTAATCGTTTTATTAATAGCGTTGTCCAAGGAAGGTGTCATCGACGCTGCATTAGTCCCCTGCGTTCATCGATTCTTACTTTATTTTAGCTGACGTTAATGTGAGAAAGAAAAAAAAGGTTACGAGAGTCCACTGGACGTAATAACTAACAAGGAAATTTTTTCCGACCTGCCAACATTCAATCGATATACATTGTCAACTAGATCCGCTGTAGCTACTAGCTCATATCGTTTATTAAATATCTTACAGCCATTATACTCAAACTTGACTTTATCAGCTGGCTTACTGGTAACGAATTTGTGATTCAGTCTGGCACATGCAGCAAATCTTTTATGGTAACGTCAAACCTTTTTGCTGTCGAACTGCTTCCGATAATCGTAGTGATACACGCGTCGCCTTGTTGTCGGCACCTTTACTCTATTAGCCACCATAATTTCTCGCAGATCCGTATCTTCACATGCTTCTTCCAGCCAGTCCTTCCTTGTTGTTAAATGTACACTCGCTCCCTACCTATGTACCATTCATCCTTTTTAAACAGTCCACTTAGAAAAACTGCACTAAATGTTTTACTACATTTAGAATTCTTTAAGTTGGAATATCTTGAATTATTTATTGTTCTTCTTAGGACATTTATTTATAAAGTGATCAGTCTGTTCACATTTGAAACACCTTGGCTCCTTTTTATCATCTTTTACGTTTCGATCTGCTACTTTTTAGGTGCACATGTAGTTTATGTTCAGACTTGTGGTCTTTATCTATAAAAGAGCTGTCTGCTTTACCAACTTGATTTTACATATTCATACGTTTCATCTTAATCCACCGTGACAATTCCAGAATGTTCGACGAACATGATCATTGTGAAAACTTTTCCGGCAATCCTGCCAAAAATAATGAGCCAATCCATTCTTCATCGACATTAAATCCCGCGTCTCTCAGTTTTTCAGCTGTCTCCATGACTTGATTAACATACGAGCCCATCGAGTCAAATTCTTCTAGCATGGATATTAATGCGCGCAATAGATTAATCCACCTGAAACTGAAATCATCAAATAGTGATTTTAACCCTTGAACATCACACTATTTTCGCCACCTAATTTCACCACACATGGGTTACGGTCACCCTGAAGTCTTTTTTTGCTTTTATCTCGGGATCTAATACATCAATTTTAACTTTTTTTTTTAATCGATATAACAGACATTAAGGAAAAAGAATATATAGATAAGAATATCATAAAACTTCCGAAAACCAAGATATTTTGGAAAAAAGGAAGAAAGAAATTTCAAAATTAAAAAAAATTTGTTTTTTAAATAAATTAGTTATTTTAAAAAAAAATGATATAAGGTTTTAATTTACAGAAATCGAAACATATTAAGTTGTATTTTAAGAAAAAAAATACATTATTACGAATTATCCTAAAAAATATATTTATTCGACGAGGTTGAATTTGTGTAATTTTCAAGTAATACGATAAAGTTAGTGCAAAAATCTTTATAATATCTAAATATAAAAAAAAATTATTCATTGATTTGCGTGGAACAGGCGAAACAAATTTTTGCGACATGTTCCCTATACATTGACTGTTGGCACTGCAAGCGTATGTAATAAGTTTTCCTATCTAAAACCCCTGGAACAGAATGAACATTTTCTTTGTTTTTCTATTTTGTTTACAGCTAATATATCGCGCAGAAATTGATTTTCTGGAATGTTTGTGTGTTTCATGAATTCGCAATCTTGTTCGTATATTTACTTATTATACAATTTGATTTCGAAATATAAAACGTAATAACCCAACAGGGTTAGCGTAACCAACACAGTAAGTTCATGGCGTTCTATCTCGACTGGTTCGTGCACGCTGAGGTTGCCAGGCGGGGGATTTGTAGTAGGGATGCGAAAGTTCCCCCTCCTTGTTCCCACTTCACATTTCTAATCGTTCATAAACGCCACACGTTTTTTCAAACGGATTGGGTTACCGTACCCCACGGTGGTGTTCAAAGGTTAATGTAGTCCACAGATCCTTCGTCCTAGCAACTTCATTAATATGCACATAGAGCGATGCATCAGTCGTTATAGTATTAATTTCGCCTTTGTCCGCTTGTCCTTATCGGTAGTTTCAGTTCCCTCAGTGCAGCCAGATAAATTGTCGAGTACCATCATGTTTTCAATGGCAAACGCCCAATCATTAGAGTTTTCGCATCCTCTGAGATTTAGAACACTGACAAGATAATTCAAAGCCATTTTAAATCTTTTCAATAACCTATCAGATCTGGGCCTATAACCTGTTAATAAAGGTAATAAAAAGACACACAGTTCTCACTGCTCAAATACAAAGATTACAATTATTATTATAAGAAGCAAAAAGTACATAGAGTAGAAAATTAGTAGAATGGTATCGTAGATCTGAAACGCAACGGTAATAATGACAATGGACAAAATAAAAATAATTAGATACATCAGTTCTAAATTAAAACATTGATTTACTTTCAATAAAATATACAATAAATAATACCGAAAACTTAATGCATAATAGTTATTATAAAATAGATAAACAGTACAGTTAGTGATATTAATAATAATATATATATATAAAATTTCCATTCTACACAATCAATTTAACGTTGAAGCGAAATTAGATAACTTAAATGAAAAAGCAAGTATTATACGGTCTACGAGTCAATAAACAATTTATTAACTATCTGTTTATTTAAACAAACGTTTCGACCTCATCATCAGTGTTAGTATTTAAAATCTATAAATCGTACAAAAAATTATTAAACATGTTCACACACACACGCACGCACGCACGGACGAACGCACAATATTAATATTTAAATTCTATAAATCGCAAAATATAATTACGCAAGCCAGGTCATCAACCCTCAAATTCCGCATGTATGTGTAACATTATTTCTTTAGCCACTTAGTCCATTCAGTATAATATACATTGGTAATGATTGTGCTGTGGTGCATCGACGACCTTTTATGATTTATACGGTAATAACAAACAATGACATTTTGGTGGATATTGTGCTGTGGTGCATCGACGATCTTTTATTATGATTTATACTGTAATAATAAATCAAAGATTTCTTTCAATATTTAACAAATAAGTTAAGGAAAAATTGTCAATGGGTGCGTTCCACTTATCGCTCGCAACGCTCACGCTCGCAACGCCGCGATCACCCGTTCCACTAGCATGAGCGTTGCGATTAGTGGAACGAGTAAAGAGCATCGTGATCGTGATCATGGTTGATCGTGATTCGTATATCTTAGATTATCTTTCAAGGACACAATAAATATGGAAAAAATAACTTTATACGATAATGAAAATGATAAAATGTATGATATTACGTTGTCTCCCGATGATGCTCGACGTGCTGCTTCAGGTAAGATGATAAATGTCAATTATAACCTACTAATATAGATATTAGACATGATTCAATATTACATAACCTTTTATGTAATATTATTATAAGTAAAATGCTTTAATTTTATATTGTGATATTTATATTAGACATATTTGCATAAAAGAATTATGTAATTTTGAAAACATTTATTATATTTACAGATATTACTTTTGCTACATCTCTCTTAAGTGCAGCAATTTTACAGCAAAATCAAGAAAATAACATACAAACTGCAGCTAATGAAATTGTAACAACTGCAGTAGATAATAATTTGTCAATGGATGGGAGTGAAGAAGGTAAATTTAAAATATTAAATTTCTTATGGCTTAAGGCTTAAAACCCTATTGTAGATCCGGACCAAGAGTTTCAGAATAGACCTGCTGGATCTCTTGCTTCATGCGAGACTTTATTCCATTGGTTACAATACATATTTTTGCAGGGTCTTTATATCGATGGACTGATACATGTGTTATCTTTTTATTACGAACGTATCAAGAAATGGAAAAAAAATTTACTAGCGGAAAGATTTCACACAAGAAGTGTTGGGAACAGATTGCGAAAATTATGAAAGATAAGGGATACAATATAACAGGCCCTCAATGTTCCTCAAAATTAAAAAGTTTAAAGAAGACATACAAATCAATAAAAGATCATAACGTCAAATCTGGCAACGAACGACGAACTTGGCAGCATTATGAGGCTCGAAATAATATTTCATGATATTGTTTTCTATCTAAGCTGATTTATGTGCGCGCATATATACATAATTTTTTTATATACAGATTATGGAAGAAATATTTTCCAAGAAAGCTTGGTGTAATCCAATAGCGCTTGCTTCGTCTACGGGATTATCTGTAAAGAATACAGACAATGAAAATTCTACAGCTTCGTCATCGGAGATGTCATATACTAGTGATCTTAGTCTGCTTAATGATGATTTAGTAAATAAAGAAAACATTTCAAGTAATACAAAAACTTCGCGACAGTCCACGACTGGTCTTCTTCAAAAAAGACTGGCTCAAAAAGAAACGCATGAACAAAAGCGACAAAAACGCCATGAACAAAAAATGGAGATGAAACAAAAATTAATTGATACTCTTGCTCAATATTTGAATAAGTGATTACAAGTTACATTTGCGTATTGTACTTTTTCTACTTTATAACTATATTTCTTATAAATTTTTTATCATATATGGAGACATTAAGTTTCGATGTTTATGTTTGTGATATCACTTTATTTTTATGTTTGTTGAGATCACTTTATTAATTTTATTAACTTATTATTTTAGTGTAATAAGTTTATCTAATTAATTACGAAACTAGTGCCAAAGAATAATTTTAGTTACGAAAATTTTGAAAAGAAAAAGAAAGCTACTAAAGATTTATTAGTATAGAAAGCAATTAAAGACTTATTGATACAGAAAGTCCTTCATTTTAATGTTTTCCTTTTTTATATTGTATCAAATACATTGTAGTACAAATATTATAAAAACTTTTTAGCTATTAATAATTTATAAAAACGTAGTAAATGTGAATTATCAAGATATAAAACAGTACAGATATACAATGTACAATGAATAAAACGTACTCAAAAATTATATATTCAGGAATTTATTTATTTGTGTGTGTGTGTGTGTGTGTGTGTGTGTGTGTGTGTGTGTGTGAGAGAGTGTGTGTGTGCGTGTGTGTGTGTGTGATCCAACTTCTCCACAACACTCGTGGGTGTGGTTGAATCCAGTGAATTTGATTCTAATCTATTATTACGCTTACTCTCATGGATAATCTCTACCACGTTCATTCCCATTCTTTGAACTTCCTCGGGCAACGTTTGATTCGTAGCATTGACTACTGTACGCAGGTGTCCGTTTTAAAGATAATATCTAATAAAGTACATTTTGTATACAGAATACGTATTGAAGTTTTATTACATGTGTAAATACATATATATGTCCAACGCATACTTTGGGGACACTTTTTTGGATAAACGCATACTTCGGGGACATTTCGATACTTTGGGGCCTGGTCTCAAAAATTTCATAGGTTTTCCGTTTACTTTGGGGACATTTTTATTTTGCACCCTACGCATACTTTGGGATTTTAAGTTTATATGATTTTGACTGTACGGTGATGCCATCTAGCAACTAATGTCCTCAAATTATGCGTTGACTATAGTTTGCTTATAGTGTCCTTGAACTATGCAATTACTGTAGATTCACT
>NW_017296691.1:5481-8291 GCF_001594075.2 Trachymyrmex cornetzi | reverse complement strand
CAGAGATGGTGTCTTGGGACAGGACTTTGTTGGATAGGTTCTTGACGTTGAGTAGGGAGGGTTGTGGTTTTTTGTGAGGAACAAGGTTTGTGTATTTCTTTTTCTGTCTGTCTGAGGATAGTGTCAGTGTATTCATGGCTTGTTCGTATGTAATGCGGTCTAGAGTTTGCCATATGTCGTGCTGTAACGTGGCGGATAGAAGTAAGTCAAGCTTAAAGGTTTTATGGGAGATCTGGGCAATTTGTGCTTTATATGATTTTGACTACGGTGATGCCATCTAGCAACTAATGTCCTCAAATTATGCATTGACTATCTTTCGCTTATAGTGTCCTCAAACTATGCAATGACTGTAGATTCACTTATAATGTCCTCAAATTTTTCATTGACTATATTTCGCTTATAGTGTCCTCGAACTATGTAATGACTGTATATTCACTTATAGTGGCCTCGTACTATGCAATGATTGTAGATTCACTTATACTGTCCTCAAACTATGCATTGACTACAGTTTACATATAATGTCCTCAAACTATGCGTTGACTAAAGTTCACTTATAATGACCCCAAACTATGCATTGACTATAGTTCACTTATAATGTCTTCAAACTATACGTTGACGAAAGTTTCACTTATAGTGGCTTCAAATTATACGTTGACTATAATTTCACTTATGGTAGATCTATAAAATGTTTTCTTTTCAACATAAAGGAAAACCTTACGTAAATACCAATGACTATTTTCAATATTATTTTTTAATTAAAGTTATACAGAAAATCTGCGACGTAACTGTCCTTAAGAGCGCATATTTTTCGGCTTTAAAAAGTATACATTTCTCATAATTTTTTAAATAAAGAATATACACGCTATAAGAATCGTATTTCTTGTAAATAGTATTACATATTTTTGATTATTAATTACAATTTTTTATTTCACGTTTGAAAAATATTTCTCCTACAGCCCTTCGTCCTATACTCTGCATGGTATGCAGCGTTTTGTAGTACCAGAAATATTTCCGATCTGATTCATCTAAAACAAAGAATTGAAAAAGAACTTAAAGTGTATAAGAAATTGTAGTCTCTATCGATACGATTTTTAAATTTTTGATATTTAAAATGATTGACCTTTAAACATAGAAAATTATTTGAAGAGCCGCCATTTTGTTAAAAATGAAAAATTTTTAAATCGCTTCTAATAAAGACTATAATTTTTTTATACACTTCAAGACCTTTTTTGAACTTTTGTTTCAGATAAACCAAATTACTGATATTTTTGTTATCGCGAAAAGCTGCATGCTGTGCAGAGTTCAGGACAATGACCTATGGGGGGAGGAGGATAGATACATGCTTTCAGGTAATAGGTGAAACTTAAAATAAAGAAATGTGAATAATAATAATAAATATGTGCTTTCATTTACAAAAACTCGATTCTTGTTTGTATACTCTTTCCAGAAAAAAATCATAAAAAAGACAATAAAAAAGTGTACTTTCTGAAGCCGAGAGAGTAACACGCTTCCATAAATTATTCAAAATGTATATAATACGTATACAGGGTGTAACTAAAAAAAGGTACATGGAGCATACCATGAGATACAGGACAAGAATCTAAGTAGAAAAGTCCTGAGTCATTTTTTGATCGGAGCTTTCGGTTCGTTGTTATACGATGTTAAAGTTAGCGAATTAGCGCCCAAGTATAGAAGGAATACAAGGACAAGGCGGAGTGGAGTTGACGAATTCGAGGTGGGAGAAGAACGACGGTGAGCAACGAAGCGGTTGTAATTATCAATTTCTCTCTCTTTCTCTCTCTCTCTCTCTCTCTCTCCTCTCTCCCTTCCTCTCTCTACATGAACATGTATCGAACATGTATCGAACATGTATCGAAGTAGGAGGAGGTCACTTCGATACATGTTATTATAATTTTAATGAAGTACACCTATTATAATTTTAATAAAGTAAGTAACCGATTAGTTCACCCTAAATCGATAATTTATTACGAAAACACCAAATCATTAATTTTAGCTCTGCACTTTCTGATCTTTAACATTTCTTTAAACAAGGTGTAGAGAGGGGAAGGGAGAGAGGAGAGAGAGAGAGAGAGAGAGAGAAATTGATAATTACAACCGCTTCGTTGCTCACCGTCGTTCTTCTTCCGCTTCGAATTCGTCAACTCCACTCCGCCTTGCCACGTCCCTGTATTCCTTCTATACTCGCTAATTCGCTAACTTTAACATCGTATAACAACGAACCGAAAGCTCCGATCAAAAAATGACTCAGGACTTTTCTACTTAGATTCTTGTCCCGTATCTCATGGTATGCTCCATGTACCTTTTTTTTAGTTACACCCTGTATATACGTATATATACGAGTATACGTAACATATGTAAGAGTATAAGCGATAGTAGTGTACGTCACTTTTTTATATTTATACTACATGAGTATATATACTTTGAGTTATATATACCTCTAACAGGTTTCAGCCGTTCCTCGTTATTCGTTAAAACGTTATAAACAAAAAAAGTTCAACTGTATAACACAAAAATTCCCTGCTTTAAAATAAGTTATTAAGGTAACAAATATAATTTTCTTTTAGTATTTCGTTTGAAGTAACTCTCATCTCTCCCCTCCCCCACTGCCAAGGGGGACGCACGTCTTCTAGATGTGTAATAAATATCATCATGGTTTAAAAACTTCTGAGATATTTAAAAATGTATCGTAAGTAGATATACTAGGGCGGTTCTAACCCAGCGATACAAAGGCCTGACCGCCACCAGGCGGCGCTAGTGTCGCGCTGGCGTCGCGGTCGCGAGAGGAACTA
>NW_017296691.1:0-625 GCF_001594075.2 Trachymyrmex cornetzi | reverse complement strand
AATTCAACAAGCCGATTTACGTGGGTATGTGCATACTAGACATATCAAAGGTCTGCTTGTACGAATTTCACCACGAGTACATGTCACCGATGTATCGCGACAAATGTAAGATAATGTACACCGACACGGCCAGTCTCATTTATCGTATAGAATGCGACGATGCGTACGAGACTATGAAACGCGATATCGCAAGATTCGACACGAGCGACGTACACGTGTGTACGTGATCTTAGCTGATGTCATGAACTTTTAAAAGACCTATCTAGGTCGCGAGTATCTTTTATCCTAATTAAGTCATTAAAAAAGAAGTCCTTAGATGCGAAAAAAGGGCTTTCGTCACTCGTGTTATTGTCGCGGCTTATTCGTCGCCGGTTGCTGGGGTCACGGGAGTACTCGAGGGCCTCGTACGCAACACTGAGCATTATTTTTAACGTATGGTCACACCCATAAGAGGGAAATAAAAAACACCATACGGCATCAAAAAATTGAGGTTTAGGCGGAAGTTTTGACGCTTCGAAAAAAATGTTATCTTTAAAAATAAAATGCGCAGGCGGGTGGCTGGTTTGAGAAAGAATGCCCCATATATATATATATATATATATATATATATATATATGCAGTGTAT
>NW_017296690.1:0-279 GCF_001594075.2 Trachymyrmex cornetzi | reverse complement strand
AAGTAAAATATCATGTTAATGTATTATTTATTGTAAATGATTTTTTTGAAACATATAAATATTATAAATGTATATTTGTATATTTGCAATATATTTTTGTTGGATTTAATTCTACATATTCTATATATATTGTGTAATGTATATTTGTATATTTGCAATATATTTTTGTTGGATTTAATTCTACATATTCTATATATATATATATATATTGTATTTTTTTTTAGATAATACCATTTGGACTGTACCAGATTTACCAGAAGTACGAAAATTTTTCGATTT
>NW_017296689.1:10475-12457 GCF_001594075.2 Trachymyrmex cornetzi | reverse complement strand
GATGTTATAATATCTCATACATTGGTACAAAGTTACGATCTTTTTCTCTATAGGCTTTTTTCTATTTTAAAAGACACTGTCTCAGAATTCCGGATATCCGAAAAATGTCGAATATCCGACTTGAAGAAGTTACCTTCTCGGATATTCGATCGGATACCGGATATCCGATATTCGGTATTCAGTAATTTTACGATTCGGTGCATCCCTAATTTTAATTGAACAAGTGTTGTCGAGCTATCTGAACGTAAACGAAATGTGATCGAAATCCTGGTTAAGTGTAATAAGCGTGATAACATTATAAAGTATTAGGAGATTTCATTTACTCGGTAAATATTTCAAAAAAGTATTATGTTTTCTCTTATTATGTTTCATCTTAGAGCCCTTGAGGTTCACTTCAAAAAATTATTTTATTAAAACACCTGAAAAATCTTTTAATGCTTTTGTTCTCTTTGGTGTCTTTTAGTCTATTCTACATTATTTTTTTTAATCGAGAAATTTAACTGAATGCATTCCTCTGTTGGCGATGGCGCATATTATTCGACGATGCTGCATTTCAAATCAATTGACAGAAATATGGACTAAATATTGTGTGTGTGGATAACATTGTAAACATGGATTGTTACAAGAAATCTAAAATTCAAACAGCTATTACTTGATAAAAAATAGTCGTACTATCATGAACCGAAGTTCGTTTGAAAACTATTGAATTATATTTTCACGTGCCGCTCATTTTATTTAAAAATCAGTTTCCTTTTTGTTGCAAAATTTTGTTAATTTTGACCAAAAACATTATTTTTGCCTATTTCATTCCAATTTACTCAAAATCCTAATGTGCTGGGCTAATTCTGGCAATAGCATCGTGTTCAGTGCGAAAAAATCTTCAGGAAATATACTGTCACATTTCGGAAAGAAAACAAAAAAGTGATTTTTTGTCGCACTATCCTCATGATCACATGTTGATAGAAGCTTCTTTAAATGTTTGTTGAACATTAGATACGTATAGAAAACGTATATAAAACGTACGAGGTCTGTTCAAAAAGTATCGCGAATTTTGGATTTCCGCGGGTTACGTATATTCGATTTTCGATTTTTTTGTGGCGTTATGTTGGTACTCATGTCTTTCACTTATGCCGACAAATTCGGCCATTTTGAATGTTCAGTTAATTTTTGACAGCTGCTTTTCTTGCACGTGTTTTGGTTCGTCTTCGATTTTTGCCTATTCCAAAAAATGGATCAAAGAATCTGTATCAAATTTTGTGTGAAAAACAAAATTAAGTGCGCGGACGCATTCCGAATGTTGACTGTGGCATATGGTGAAGCTACCTTGGACCGAAGCAACGTTTATCGGTGGTACAAAATGTTCTCAGAGGGCCGAGAAGATGTGAACGACGAAGAGCGTGCCGGACGCCCGAGCACGTCAACAACAGACGAAAACATTGATGAAGTGAAGAAAATAGTATTGGCCAATCGTCCACCGTCAGAGAAGTTGCTGAGGATTTAACATATCAATTGCCTCGTGCCATTCGATTTCTACCAATGATTTGGGTATGTGAGACGGGTCGCCGCGAAATTCGTGCCAAAATTGGCACATTTCGACCAAAAACAGCATCGCATTAACATTGCTAAGGAGCTGTTGGACTCTGCCGCAAGCCACCGTATTCCCCAGATCTGGCCCCCTCTGACTTTTTCTTGTTCCCGAAACTGAAGAGGCCCATGAAAGGACGACGCTACGCTACGATTGAGGAGATAAAGACGACATCGAAGGAGGAGCTGAACAAGATCACAAAAAATGATTTTTTGAAATGCTTCGAGGATTGGAAAAAACATTGGCACAAGTGTATAATATCTGATGGGGATTACTTTGAAGGGGATAAAATAGATAGTCATGAATAAATAAATAATTTTTGAAAAAACACAAAATTCGCGATACTTTTTGAACAGACCTCGTATATGAATCAATAGATGCTAGGGATATAATATAT
>NW_017296689.1:8822-10211 GCF_001594075.2 Trachymyrmex cornetzi | reverse complement strand
CTATAAACAAATTTTGTAAATTTACATATATATTAAATGTAAAAATTACATGATTATTCCAATAAATATAAAAAAATCAGGCAATTTCACAGAAGTTATGTAATTCCACAAATATTATGTTAATTAGCATTTATTGTGTAAATATATCTTATATTACATGGAACATTACGTAAATAGCAAGATATTTCGAATATTTTCTGTAATTATTCAAATTTTCATAATATTACGTAATATAACTGTAATTTTTCGCGTATTACCGTCAAATGTATAATAATACATAATGCAAAATGTATTGTCATATATTATTGTTCCTATAACTACACATACACATTGTAATTATACGTCCACAATCTGCTTAGGTATAAACCAAGAAATTATTTTTATTTGCATATTGAGAATTTACAAACGCGTGACCGTTTATAACCATTATTGTGGGTCTCAAAACTATACTACTTATATAGTATAATACCACTATAATAGTTGTAATTTTACACAAAAATTTTTTACTGTGCATGACGCTTGAAACTAAAAAGCCTAGACCCATCCGCTGTGATTGGCGGTCGTCGATTTTAAAAAAGTAACGGAAAAGTAACGAAAAGTTTTTTTTACTGTTACTTTCTTAAGTACTCGGTAACGAGTAACTGTAACTTGTTACTTTTAAAAAGTAACTTTCTATTCCCTGCGTTTGATTATGTTTTGATATCAACCTATACATAGTTAAATGCATTTTGATTAAACCAAACAGAATTTCAAGTTGTCACAATTTTGAGATTTCACAAATAGAATGTTGGTAATCTACTATATAGTATAAAGGTTATGTTCTATTATATTTTATATTACATCATATTATAAAGCTTTCTTTAAATCTTTTTCAGTGGCATAGTATGAGTGATTTATTCGGTATATGATCTTGTTCAGTGGAAAATTAAGCATCACCTTTTCCAAAATTCTAATTAATTACAACTTCAGCGCATTCTAGCAGTTCGAATATTGTACCAGTCAACGCAGGTCAGGCGAACATATACTATGCACTGAACTATAAAAATAAATCGGAAATGCCTCCAAATTATTTTAAGTTATCCTAATTTGCCGAAAATACAGTTGCGTTAATTACAGGTTACGTCGTGCGAATAGGGTTTAAAAGATTCATTGCATATCTTGTTGCTCTGTTCTCTGCAATGGCAACTTCAACGACAATAGGCTTAAGTTAATTCTTCAAAAATCGAATGGCGGCCTTATATTTCCTTCTCCCGATGTTGCAACGATTTGCAGTTTGACTGAAAAGACGTTTCGAAGAGCTATACATGTGTCGCCTACGGACATACCAAGATTTAATCATATCGTAGTAAATGCAGTATTTGCCAATTTAGCCACGAAAAATTTGTTTCC
>NW_017296689.1:7564-8772 GCF_001594075.2 Trachymyrmex cornetzi | reverse complement strand
GAAAATCATATACGTAGTCTATCAAAGACAATATCTTTGTGTTATATTAGGATAAAAATGTTTCACGAAGACAAAAAGATTACGAAACGCTGACAAACATCGGAAAAACGAAAGAAACTATGGCGCCATGCCATTTTCTTAAATGTATAAATAAGCGTATAAATATACATATTATGTATGTATATACCGAACATGTGTATACTTTTTAAATTTTGTAGTATTTAAAATTAAGAATAATATATTATTCCACATTCAAATCAAAGGACCACATTAGCGACTTAAGACATTATTTAAGACGGTCTTAAAATAAGAACCGACTATGAATACCGGCCTAGGAGTGTCAGCACTTTTCGTTCGTCTTTGTACGTTCGCCTTTTATAGTTCTTCTTCTTGAATAAAGGTGTTACAAGATTTTATCTCAGAATTTATTCAAGCGCCTACGAAACCATAATTCAACAGTTTCGCACTAATAATCCATTTCTGTAAGGGATTAGATTGAAACCAAGTCTGAATGTTCAGTGGATGTCCTGTGCTGTCTGGGAACTGAGCCCCTAAGTTGGGTTAATATGAAAATACCTAAGCTACGGTAGAATTCTAATTCCATCATGACATTACCGTGATGGAATCTTGAATTCATGACTACGTTTACACGCACTGATAAAACCGTTTTAGTAAAAACCATTTTAGTTAAAACCGGTGTTAGATGTCCTGTAAACGTTTCTTAATATCGATGTTAGTAAATCCAAATCTCTTCTAAAACAGGTTTGGCGTTAACTAAACGGTTTTAAGAAAGCCGTGTAAACGGTATTCAATCGGTTTTACGTATCAAAATTCAATGTTACCAACTTTAGACGTTAACTTTAGACAAACTTTAGAAGGTTAAGACAAAATAATCCTTCATCCCTTCCAGTGAACTTTCCCTCTCTCTTCCTTAGATTATAATATAAATTGATGCTTTTGATTGTGTGAGCGGTCATAATATCTTGGTCAACAATAGCTCACTTTTAGACAATGCTAATACTTAATTGAATTAAATGGTAAAAATATAGGACGGTATAAGAGTCAGTAATTAGATAAGCAAACTTAATATATATTCTTATTATACAAAATAATGTTCTTGCACAGTCAATGTTAAATCGCAATAATTACAAAACGCAAAATCATAAAATTGAACAAAATAGTCTAATCTAAATAATAAATATCCGCTT
>NW_017296689.1:500-7132 GCF_001594075.2 Trachymyrmex cornetzi | reverse complement strand
GCAATCGTTACAGGCTATTTTATATACAACATTGTTTTTACAATTTTTGTTAAGTATATCTTTCTGAACTTTGATATACTTGCTCATTTTATTCGGGCTGTGATAAGACACTCTAATATCATTCGAATTAAACCTTTTAAATTTTTCTGTATGAAAAGGAATAAATGGTACCGTCAACCAAGAAACTGGTTTTTCATTCATAGATGTATCTGTAGTTTTATGTTGTATAGCGTGTCTGGATTTTATTGAATATTTTATTCGTTGATTGACTGTTTCAAAAATAAACTTGATGGGATAATCGTTGTCTAGTAAAATGTTAATGATAAAAGTCAAGTTTTTGTAATGAAATCTATAGTCAGATAATAAAAATGCTCTGTCAACTAACGAAAATATTGTACCTCTCTTCTGAGAGAGTGGATGGTTCGATAAAAAATTCAGAAATCTCCCAGAGAAGGTAGGTTTACGGTACCAATCAAATATAATTTTATTATTGTGTATAAAAATTGAAACGTCCAAAAAATCAATCTTATCACCGCCCTTTTCTACACTGAATTGAAGACGTGGATGAAATTCGTTAAACTTGTCCAATATCATGTCTATGTCCGAAGGGACAACCGCCATGCATACATCATCAACATATCTATAATAAAACTTAGGACTATTCTTAATCGATGATAACGCCCATGTCTCCAGTTTTCTCATCACTAAATCGGCGATAATCGGAGACAACGGAGAGCCCATAGGAATACCAAAACATTGTCTATATGTCTTATTATTAAAAACAAAAAATGTAGATTCCAGGATCATCTGTGTAGCGCTTAGAAATTCTTCCCTTGGTAGAGAACACCGGCGAGAAATTGAACTCCACCATTCATTTATGCAGTCAAGTGCAATATCCAAAGGAACATTCGTAAAGAGAGACACAACATCTAATGAAACTAAAGAATAATTATTATCAATATGAACATTTTTCAATACGTCAATGAGTTGAAAACTATTTTTTAAGTAACTCTCGGTCCTTGGAATTGATTCGAATAATATTTTATGTAAAAATGTAGCTAATGCATGCAGTGGGCTACCAACAGACGACACTATAATTCTAAGCGGTACTTGAGGTTTGTGTATCTTTGGAACTCCATACTCTCTCGACAATCTCCCATCACTACAATACAATTTTTTATAAGTCAAATCGTCGATATATCCTTTCTTTTTCCATTTGGTGAGCAGTGTTCTGAATGTAGTTGTAAGAGTTCTAACTGGATCTTTCTTAACGCAACTATAAGTATCAGTGTCACTCAGAATTGTAGTCATATTCATGATGTAAGTACTTTTGTCCATGGCCACGGTAACGTTACCTTTGTCTGCATGCGTAAAAATTATGTTAGGATGTGCAGAAATGAATTATCTTGTATCCGATTCCATCTTTTTTAATTTAACGTCATTAGGAGACTTAAAGATTGGCTGGGAAATGACACCATTAAGAATTGGAATTGTGTTGTTGGTGACGGTAATTCTCCTATCAATAGGCATCCTTAAAGTGCTATTTTCTACACTCTTAATGCATTCCAACACTATATTACTTTTTTTATTGTAGGGGAGAGCAAATCCTTCCCCTAATTGTAGAAAACATTGGATGTCCTGAGGTATCTTCGTCGAAGATAAATTTATGAACCATTTTTCTCTGATGTTCGTTAAGGAAGAAGTATGCGGTAGTTGAAACATATTTGTATAAATCGAAATCGAATGTTCGTCAAGTATCAACGATCGGGAATCTCCGGTATTATTGTTGTTATGGTTGTTAATTTGTAGGTTGGAATGAGCAAATTCAAAGTTGCGATCTTTAGACTCATGACACTGATAGCGAATAGATGCTACATTTGCTACTATTAATTTTTCTTTTTTATGCAAGAGCCATGCTAATTTAGAATCAAGTCTCTTTTTTCCCTGATATACAATGTGTGCATTTTCTTCTCTTGCGTATTTAAAAATACATCGCAAATCTTAATGGGAAGACATTTAGACAACATGCTCACCACATGGAACAATCGCGATCTTAAATGCGAGGTTTCTCTATGAGCATCATTAAGTTCAATGTTTAAAATTCTTCTTACACTTGAGTCTTTAAACTGAGCCAACCTCTTGTTAGACTCTACATTATATACACGAATTTTTAACTTATCGATACAGTACAAATGTTGTGGTGTTATTTTCTTAATAATGCATAATTTAATGAATCTAATGTGCAGATGATGTTTAATTATCAATCTTCGAAGTCTTATCCATGATTTTAAATTCTTGACTGCAAGTACGAACATAGACATGATATTGGACAAGTTTAACGAATTTCACCCACGTCTTCAATTCACTGTAGAAAAGGGCGGTGATAAGATAGATTTCTTGGACGTTTCAATTTTTATACACAATAACAAATTTATATTTGATTGGTACCGTAAACCTACCTTCTCTGGGAGATTTCTTAATTTTTTATCGAACCATCCACTCTCTCAGAAGAGAGGTACAGTATTTTCGTTAGTTGACAGAGCATTTTTATTGTCTGACTATAGATTTCATTACAAAAATTTGACTTTTATCATTAATATTTTACTAGACAACGATTATCCCATCAAGTTTATTTTTGAAACAGTCAATCAACGAATAAAATATTTAATAAAATCTAGACACGCTATACAACATAAAACTACAGATACATCTATGAATGAAAAATCAGTTTCTTGGTTGACGGTACCATTCATTCCTTTTCATACAGAAAAATTTAAAAGGTTTAATTCTAATGATATTAGAGTGTCTTATCACAGCCCGAATAAAATGAGCAAGTATATCAAAGTTCAGAAAGATATACTTAACAAAAATTGTAAAAACAATGTTGTATATAAAATATCCTGTAACGATTGCGACGCATCTTATGTTGGTCAAACAGGAAGACAATTAAGAACACGAATCTCGGAGCATCGAAATCACATAAAATATAACACTACAACGCGTTCTGTTATAACAGAACATAGATTGCAGAACAATCACGATTTTCGTTGGGACGATGTAGAAATTTTGGATGAAGAGCCAATCTATAGGAAAAGATTAATTTCTGAAATGGTCAATATCAAGAAGCAAACAAACAGTTTAAACTTACAGACGGACACCGAAGGTCTCCACAGAGCATATTTACCAATTATAAATAAAATATGTTATTGAAACTCGCTCTCGTTGTTTAGACGAAAAGTAGATGTGACGACAGGCAGACGTGTTACAGTAATTGGAAAAATTGTAACGGGCAGAACATCTTTCTTGGCCTTTTTTGAGAAATTTCCTTTTGTTTGTGAAATCCAACAGTGAAGGTGCGAATGAACTAACTTATTTTCAACTTAGAGGTAATAATCGATATTATTAAATATATTTACAGTTTTTTCAACGAGATTGACAATTGATTGAGTCAAACTTCATTCTTCGATGGATTAATTTTCATGACAAGATCAATTTTTTATACATATACAACTTGTTCTCACTTCTGAAGAAGACTCGAAACAAGAGTCGAAACGTTAAGCGGAAAGCGGATATTTATTATTTAGATTAGACTATTTTGTTCAATTTTATGATTTTGCGTTTTGTAATTATTGCGATTTAACATTGACTGTGCAAGAACATTATTTTGTATAATAAGAATATATATTAAGTTTGCTTATCTAATTACTGACTCTTATACCGTCTTATATTTTTACCATTTAATTCAATTTGTTATTAAGAGTCCTATTAAATTTGATCATTTGCTAATACTTAAAATTAAAATCTATTTGCTTGGAATTTTGTGAAGAAATAGATCTGCGACTTGTCGGAAGAATATGTATCAACGAATACGTGATGAGCATATCGAAAATTATTAATGACATAATAAGAGCACGTTAGAAATTAATTGACATATAAATCTTAATATCTCGGTTTTCTTTGTTCTTTTCTTTTTTAATAATACTTGGATAGCATCTGGTAATCACGTATTTGACGAGAATATATTTTTTATTTATAGCATCCTGATTTTGAGTTCTTTGCAATTTCACAATTTCTGCGTTGGAAATCTACTTGTTCGTATTCGTATTATTGTATATTGTAATTTTCATTAAATTTGCGAACGCGCGCGATTTTTGATATCAAGAGAAAAAATTTTTAGTTTGTTTTGTCAGATAAAAATTTTTTATCTATGTGTAACTTTACCTATATTCTTTATGTACTGAAGATGGTCAAATATTGACCGAAACGTTTACTGATTTTATATTAAATACATATTTTAAGCAAATTATATGAAGCGTTATGGCTGTATGCTCTTTATTGTTTACAATTAAGACAAAGGATATTTCGTCTCATACTGCATCATACAGGTAAAATACGCCTGATTGTGTAAACAGGCACCAACACTGGTTTTAACTAAAACGGTTTTTACTAAAATGGTTTTACCAATGCCGTGTAAACGTAGTCTATACCAAATGAGTTCAAGATACCATCGTATTATTGTTAACCGTTGTTATAACAAATATCGACAAACTAGAATTCAAGGTGCTTCTTCATGTGTGAAATATTGTCCTCATATGAATTCTAAATTTGATTAATGCAAAATCGATAGTATGTTGATAGCATCACTTGATTATACATATAGCGTATATAGCGATCATTGTTTGGCACATGTTGCCGTAGAGTTGCCGTAAACATGCTATTACTTGCGGGCAACATGTTGATGATAACAAGTTGCTTTTAAATTGCTGCCTTTAGAATTAGAATTCTATTTAGTTCAACGTGACAGACGTAATGCTGTCTCACCTTGTCCTGAGTTTATCCAAATTAGTTATTGCAACGATTTTCGGGAACGTATCAGCAAACTCGATGCATTTGGTTATCTAGAAAATACTGGTCTCTAAATAAATTCAACATCTGCCTAAATAATAACAAGTTGCCTGCAGGTTGCTGTCAATTTGTTTAAAACTGTTTTGTTTAAGTTGCCTTCAATATTGAAAAAAATGCCTTCCGATTTTGCCTATTATAGATTGCCGACTTTTATTACCTCTAACTCTTATAAGCAACTTGACGGCAACAGTTGCCCTCTTATAAATCGATCGAATATTGTTAGAAATCACAAGGTAATATGATGAAAATAGTCTAACAGTTTTCACCTAAAGTCTTACTCTCATAAGTTGCAAGTAATATGGCGGCATTTTGACTGAACGAGTGTTGTCGTGCTTTCTGAACGTAAACGAAATGTGATCGAAGTCTTCGTTAAATTTAATAAGTTTGAAAACATTTTAAAATATCAGGAGATTTCATTTACTCGGTAAATATTTCAAAGAAGTATCATGTTTTCATCTTAGAGCAACTTGGGGTCAATTCAAAAAATTATTCATTAGAACACACATCTGAAAAATCTTTTAATGCGTGCCTTATATTCTATTCCACATTTTTAAAATCAAGAAATGTAACTGGAATACTGGATTCCTTCCTTTGTTAGCTGTGCCGCATACTATTTATACGATGCGCCATCTTATTCAATTGACAGAAAAATGGACTACATATTGTGTGTGTCAGTAATGTGCGTGGATAAAATTATAATTGTAAACATATGAAATGTTACAAAAAATCTAAAATTCGAATAGTTATAACTTGATAAAAAAAGGTCATACGATCATAAATCGAAGTTTGTTTCAAAACTCTTGAATTATACTTTCACATTCCGCTCAAATTATTTAAAAGTCAGTTTCCTTCTTGCTGCAAAAAATTATTAAATGTAACCAAAAACGTCATTTTTGCATATTTCATTCCAATTTGCACAAAATATTAATATGCTGGGCCAATCAACGGCATCTTATTCATCACAAAAACATCTTCGGAAAATGTACTATCGTATTTTGGAGAGAAAAGAGTTTTTTGTCGCACTGTGTTACAGATTTTATATTCTCTCTAATGCAAAAAATGATTTGATTATGTTTTAATACCAACGTACGTAGTTAAATGCATTTTGATTAAATAGAATTTTAACTTGTTATGACAATTTTGAGATTTAATAACTGTAACGTTTGATACTCTACTATATTATAAAGGTTATATTATGATTTATATTACACCATATTAATAAATATTTTTCAGCTTAATACATGGTAAACATGGTATTTATTTTTCCCCTCCCAATTGAAATTCTGAGTATGTGTATTACCAAATAATTCAAAAGTTTAATTAAATTAAAAATCTTTGTAGTAATGTAAGTATCATAATTGCTATAATAATTAACAAATATGTTAGAAGAAGAATCTATATTACCTTCAACTTTATAAGTTAAAAAATGTGCTTCGCTCATGTTTTTTTACCATATCTTCACCGATCTAATCATTCTTTATGTTGACTATTTTTTTTGTAAATTTAACGAACTAGTTTCAACGTGCATATAATATTTCTTCGTTATTCTTTTTATCTATCTACAATATATTTCTACTTTTCTTCCTTATTTCAATTTCTTTTTTCAGTATTTATATAAATATGAAACATGATTTTTACCAACTCTGAAAAAAATGTGTCCATTACTGATGTGCGTGTAGCCGATTCTTTTGACTATGTGACTTTAATAAGACTAAAAGGAATCGACA
>NW_017296689.1:0-448 GCF_001594075.2 Trachymyrmex cornetzi | reverse complement strand
TAAAACAATCTAGAATATGAATAACAACTCACAGATGCCCACATTACATAAATAAGACATCATCGTAGTCGAAAGTATCAGTAAGATTTTAGTGGCATTATTAGTGAAATTGTGCAAAATAACATTTACGCTGTGCGATAAATTCCATAGATTATATGCATGCGTGCGATAAGCTCTATATAGATGGGCAGTGAATGATATACAGAACGAACAGCGAAAACGTTCTATAAGTATAAACAATATAAAATTAGTTTTGAAGCCTAGGCTATAAGGCATAGCCTAGGCTAGCCATAAGCATAGCCATAGGCATAGCCATAGGCATAGCCTAGCATATTTTAGGCTAGCCTAGGAAATTTGTTATACAAAAATATTTAGATTTTTTTTTTTATGAGCATGGTTGACAGAGCCTTTTTATTATCACACCCAAAGTATCATTACAACAATTTCA
>NW_017296688.1:346-645 GCF_001594075.2 Trachymyrmex cornetzi | reverse complement strand
TTGTGTCCGCCGTTAATTGACTCATGATTTTCTTGTATAATTTTATTTCTGTCTTCGATTGGAAGGGTTACTGTGGGGCCGTAGCATACTGAGATTACTACTGGTTGTTCGGAGAAATTTTGTTGGAGGCAAGAAAGTATATAACTCCATTCTATTGAGTCTATTTTTTCTATTTTAGTGATACTAAAAGAGTGTAAATTCAATTCTGTACTGGCGTCTAGCAATGAGGTAAAGCATTCATCTAATATTTCTTTGTCGAGCCTAATATTTAATTTTTCTTTTATAATTAGAGCTATAAT
>NW_017296688.1:0-311 GCF_001594075.2 Trachymyrmex cornetzi | reverse complement strand
AGCTCGTCCTAACGTCAAATTGTCTAGAGTAGGTAATCTGTCCGTTTTTATAAGTTCTAACGCTCCGTTATCGATTGGTTGTTGGTCTAAAGTAACAAAGATAATCAAATTGTCGTGTCTGTCTGTAAAGATTGTGTCCGTTTCTCTAATAATGCATTGCTTATTGATTTGTTGATTATGTTCGTTTTCGTCGTCTGTGTCGTCGTTATATATTCTTGTGTTTACTGTAAAATCGTGATCGATAAAGGAATCCGGCGATGTAATTCTTGTTTTGTCAGGCGCGCGAGGCCTGTGGTAATGCAACGATTCTT
>NW_017296687.1:597-1886 GCF_001594075.2 Trachymyrmex cornetzi | reverse complement strand
ACTTACAAATCCACAGATATGCTCTATGGCTTCGACAAAGCAAGCCAATAAGAATATACGAAATATGGGTTCGCTGTTGATGTGATTCGTTCTTTCCTTTACACTCTTTACACATATTTATCAGAATATTTACAATGAGTATAAAAATCTATCTTCTATACTCTTATATGCTAAATACAATTCTCTCGACCCGTCAATTCTAGCTATAACGATTATCAATATTTTTGAGAATAATCTCTTCAAAATCGAATTAAATTGCAATTTTTCACGAGATGTTATTTAGTTAATTTTCCTATCTTAGCAGACATTGTAATACAGGACCTGGAAAGAGAATTATTATCAAAATTGAATTTTAACATACCAATTTTTTACAGATACGTTGACGACATTATTTTATCTGTTCCTATTAATTATATTAATGACATTTTACAGGTTTTTAACTCATACCATGACAGATTGAAATTTACCTGTGAACAAAATGACGATGGATCTATTAATTTTCTAGATGTCAGTTTGAAAGTGGAAAATGGACACATTATTTTTGACAATTTTAAAAAACCGACTAATTCTGGACGATACTTGAATTTCAATTCTAATCATCCTTTAGATCATAAAAGAGGTGTGATTATTGGCCAATTGGATAGAATAATATTTCTATCACATCCTAAATTTCACACTAGAAATATTGAAATGATGATTAACAATTTTTTAAACAATCCTTTGGACTTTCTCTTTTCTACGATTAATAAAAGAATCAATACTTTGTCTAGTCGTAAAAATGTTTATAGCAATGCTTGTTCTTATCAGAACTCTAATTCTGTCAATTTTGATAATTTTTTTATTGTTCCCTACATTAAAGATGTATCTGAAAAATTTAAATCTGTGGCTAAAAAGAATAACCTTAAAGTGGCCTTTAAACCTATGAATAAACTGAATACTATCATAAAAACAGGTAAAGATAGATTAAAAACCATTGAACATAGTAATGCTGTATATAGAATAGACTGTCTTGACTGTGACGCTTCTTACGTGGGTCAAACGAAAAGAAAAGTTGCGACTAGAATTACCGAGCATAAATCTTGTGCTCGGAAATCTAGTAATCTACATACTGTAGTTGCAGAACACCAGGTTCAGTTTGACCATAAATTTGACTGGGATAATATTAAAGTTCTTGACATTGAGCCATTTTACACAAAAGACTGACTTCTGAAATGATATATATTAAAAAACAAATTAACGGTATTAATAAACAGAACGATACAGAGAAGTTTCCAGAAATTTATTTACCG
>NW_017296687.1:0-200 GCF_001594075.2 Trachymyrmex cornetzi | reverse complement strand
AAGAATTCTTCACATCAAGAAAATTGTATTTTGCGTTGACTATCGTTTATTTCTTATTGACTTAATGTTTGCGAAAATTAATTTTTATTTATAACTCTCATTTCGTTTTATTACTGAAGATGGTCTGATTTAAGACTGAAACGTCTATTATATGTATTTTAACTTTTTAAATATATATTTATTCGCTGCTTACATCTTGC
>NW_017296686.1:653-873 GCF_001594075.2 Trachymyrmex cornetzi | reverse complement strand
TCCCCACCAACAACCTGCGTGGAGAGAGGGAAAGCGAAGCGAGACTCACTTGCAGATACGCAAACGAAGTCAGTCAGAATTCTGTAGCCAAAACGGTCAGACTAATCCAGAGACTAGTCCACGGTCAGTCAAAGCCAGAGAACGTGTGGAGTCCGAGCTTCGTAAGAAGTCGAGTCACACGCACGTTATTCTGACTCCGGTTCTTAAACTCGTTTACGGA
>NW_017296686.1:0-518 GCF_001594075.2 Trachymyrmex cornetzi | reverse complement strand
TATAAATATAATAAAACTCTCGAAATTGTCAAATAAACCATACACAAGGGCTAATGAGAGTATAGTCGCTGTAAATTTTGCGATGAATAAGTTTATTAATCGTTAAAATTTATACGTTTCGGCATCCATTCGAGCCATCATCAGTGTATCTTAGCCTTTACAATAATATTAATTACTGACCATTATTTGGCTCCACGAGAGTGGTCACTCCTTCCATCAACATCAATACGTGACAAAAGATTCAAAAAACAATTGGCAACGTTCGAGGATGTAGTTCTATAAATAGAAATAGACGCTACCAAAAAATTCAATACAATTATAAAAATACCAATAAATAAGACTCACCCGTAAAGCCAAAAATAATCAGCAAATACTTATTAATACCATTAAATTAAAGTTATAACAAAAACCGCAGTCAATATACAATAATTATCAAATTCAGATCTAATTGTTGCATATTGACTGCGGTTTTTGTTATAACTTTAATTTAATGGTATTAATAAGTATTTGCTGATTAT
>NW_017296685.1:0-667 GCF_001594075.2 Trachymyrmex cornetzi | reverse complement strand
ATACGCACAATCCGGGAAAAAATATATCTTATATAATTATATATAGGTAAAAAATATAAAAAATGTAAATTGGCATATATTACATACAACTATATGTACATAAGGCAAGAATTTTGTAAATTCCAATCATTTCCAGAAACTTTTTGCGATTTCTTTCTAAAAAAAAAATATTATAAGATTGATTCAATGAATTATAAGTATACATTTTGAATAATTTTAATTTAAGGATAAATTTTTTAAGGATAATTTATCGACAATGATTCCATGTTGCTGATAAAATAATATATTACATTTTATGCACTTACGAATCCACAGATATGCACTGTGGCTTCGACAAAGCAAGCCAATAAGAATATACGAATTATGGGTTCGCTGTTGATGTGATTCATTCTTTCCTTTACACTCTTTACACGTATTTATCAGAATATATATTTACAATGAGTATAAAAATCTATCTTCTATACTACCTATATGCTAAATACCATTCTCTCGACCCATCAATTCTAGCTATAACGATTATCAATATTCTTGAGAATGATCTCTTCAAAATCTAATTAAATTAACTAAATTGCAATTTTTTAAATACAAGAGATGTTATTTAGTTAATATTTTAAATTCAAGTATAGAATTTCAAGATTCTAAATGTATAGCGATATCAAAATTTCCT
>NW_017296684.1:0-2762 GCF_001594075.2 Trachymyrmex cornetzi | reverse complement strand
AAAAGTTATTGAATATTTACCGCGTACTTGATAAAAATTTTTTTAAATATTTCATTTCTCGCGCGCAACTGACACTCAAAATAACTTGTTATTTGAGTCGTTTTTTCTGAGAGAATGGTTCACTTTACAAAGAAAGTGGTAACGAACTTTTTTGTTCAAAATTGTGCCAGCTACATTTTTTGTTTGAAACTTTTTTTTCCATGCACAGATTTCTGGGAAATCGATGTTTTCCGTTTTTTACGCCCTTTAGGGGACAATTTCTGAAGAAGCCCGGGGGTACGAGTGGTAAACTTTTTTGCATCTTTTTTGGGGACTACTAATGTACATTCACACAAAATTTCAGCCAGGTCGGATCATTTTTAGATGTCAGATCTCTGACGACTGGACTAAACATAGAAACCAGTAATTTTTTTATCAAATTCAATTTTATTTTTCCACATAGTCTCCTTTTAAGTCGATACATTTTTTCCAGCGATGCCCCCATCCTTTTAATCCATTCAAATAATACTGAGCGTCTTGCTTTGCAAAATAGGCGTCTACGGATGCAATGACCTCCTCGTTCGATGAAAATTTCTGTCCTCCGAGCCAAACTATGAGCCTAGGAAACAGAAATAAGTCGCTGGGGGTCAGATTTGGTGAATACGGTTAATGGTCAATTAATTCGAACGACAATTCGTGAATTTTTGCCATAACGACCGCCGAAGTGTGAGCCGGTGCGTTATCTTGATGGAACAGCACTTTCTTCTTTTTCAAATGCGGTCGTTTTTTCTCAATTTCTGCCTTCAGCTTGTCAAGCAATGATGCGCAGTACGTCCCTGGTATTGTTTTACCTTTTTCAAGATAGTCGATCAACACAATTCCATGACTGTTCCAAAAAACAGTCACCATCACCTTTCCCTCCGATAAAACCATCTTCGCTTTCTTCGGAGCAGGTTCACCCTTCGCAGTCCACTGTTTTGATTGTTCTTTCGTTTCAGAAGTGAAGTGGTGGACTCAAGTTTTATCAACCGTTATTAATCGACGCAGGAAATCCGACTCGTTTCGCTTAATCCGCTCCAACAGGGCCTTAGGAATGTTCATTCGAATGCGTTTTTGATCCAGAGTGAGCAAGCGCGGCACCCAACGCGCGGTTAACTTCCGCATGCCTCATTCTTCAGTCAATATATGATAAACACGTTCTTTTGGTATGCCATCTAATCTTAATTCGACGGTTGTCCATTATCATTTGATGAATTTCTTCGATGTTATTGGTGGTGGTCGCACTTGTTGGCCGTCCCGAACGCTCATCATCAGCTAAGCTGGTACGACCACGTTTAAATTCAGCTACCCATCTTTTCACGATGGCAAGTGATGGGGCAGAGTCCCCGTAAACAGCGTCCAACTCGGCTTTAATTTGCGTAGACGTATTGCCTTTCAAATGCAACAATTTATTTATAGCACGATATTCAATTTTTTTCATTTTTACAAAATGACGACACAAATGATTGTCAAACAAGAACTGGACGTCCAAAGTTGTCACAATTGTCATAAATATCTTTCGTAAGTATCACGATTATAATACCAGAATGGCTTTGACGAGTAACGCCATCTTCATGATGAAGCTCAAAACTTTGCAGACGACCCTTGTATATGTACATATATAGGATATAGATAATTGACAGGGAATTATTTAGGCAAAAAAGATTTCGCTTTGACCGTCGTAGGCCTGAATATGCTTATACATAGTGTTTAATTCTTGCCGGTCCGAATAAAATCTTATTATTAACAATAAGATAAATAACATAACAAAATTCTAATAATAATAAAACTCACCAAGAGGCCATATGTAAAATAGTTAAACAAATTTATCGTTATAAGTACAAAAATTAAAGTCCCAATAATAAGAACAGTCAATAAAGCATCAAGTTGTACAATAAATTAAGCCATACACGATATATCTGATATATAACAAATATGTAAAATGAACATTATGTGCCAATCACAAACTAAAATATACATTCGTTAATACGTATCGACACAGATTGAAAGAGGAGACAGACTGAAAGCAGGGACCCGGACCAAAAGGTTTTTCCGATTCGGTTCCGGTTTCAGTTTCGGTTTTTTTTTACCAGTAAAGAAAATCGAAACCGTAAAAATTACAGTTTTTTAACGGTTCTTTTCGGTTCAATTTATTTACTTTATTTTATTTATTGCTTAAATTTGTTCAACAAATTTACATAAATAGGCTAATGAGAGTCAAATTTGCGGTGAATTGTGCAATAAATTATTTAATACGTAATACTTATACATTAATCTTCATACGTTTCAGCCATCATTCGGGCCATCCTCAGTGAAACAAAATAGATAATAGAGAAATCTTCTAATTTGAGCAAGTGAGTGGCAAATCCATCCCTGTATTCAGTTCTTTTGTCTACAAGATGCATGACTCATATTTACCCATCCTTGATAATTACAATAATTGACTAAGTTAAATTTGCTTTTTTGTTTATAAAATAATTTGATTAATCAGTAGGCCACTGTGTTGTTTTCTACCGTTAGATAATTTATTATTTTAAATAGTTTGCGCAGACGTATTACGTATTGGTAGCTTATTACTACACTGTATACATGTTTGACTTTGTGTTCGTTATTCGACTACGGTCCGCTGACACGTATAGAGGTAAAATACACTGATGAAATTGACACCTCGATGTAATGTACGATATAGATGTAACGTGTGATATCGATTTAATTTAAGTTCTTCATGTTCGAGCAGGTGAGTT
>NW_017296683.1:0-490 GCF_001594075.2 Trachymyrmex cornetzi | reverse complement strand
CATCGTTTTATAATTGTGATATAAAAATGTCAAGATATATCAAAAACGATGGTCATCTATATAAAAGAATTTAACCTAGCATCAATTGTTGATTTCAATCTTTTGTACGAGTCATACACAATTATATCAAGATGATGGTCTTCTATATAATAAAAAAAATCCCACCATAAAATTTAACTTGACAGAATTTATAAAATTTAACTTGATAGAATTTAACTTAGCAGCAATTGTTGACGTCAAATCTTTATACGATAAGACATACGTATACTTAGGCTTCATTGTATAAAAATTATAATAAAGATAGTACCACATTTGAATTAAATAAATAATAAAGATAGTATTACTTGGGTTTTAGTTTTTATTTTGATAGTAGAATTTAACTTGGCGCCAGTTCTTGATATTATATCAAAACGATGGTCTTCTTTACAATAAAAAAATCCCACCACCACCCCCATTGTTTTATAATTGTGATATAAAAATGTCAAGATAT
>NW_017296682.1:72232-73892 GCF_001594075.2 Trachymyrmex cornetzi | reverse complement strand
GAGCTGTAGGCAATAGTACATGTAGGCAAAAGTAACTCCGTTTCTAAAATTTTTATTTGTGTGTAAAAGCGCATGTAGACAATCGAGCTGTAGGCAATCGAACTGTAGGCAATAGTACATGTAGACAAAAGTAACTCCGTTTCTAAAAGTTTTATTTGTGCGCAAAAGCGCATGTAGGCAATCGAGCTGTAGGCAATAATACATGTAGGCAATCGAACTGTAGGCAAAAGAGATGTAGGCAAAAGGTACTGTAGGCAATCGATTTGTAGGCAAACGGGATCCCCCCGCATTGAGACATAAATGAGAATCAAAGAAACGGATGGGAAAACCAACGAGGACGAGGACGAGGACGAGGACGAGGACGAGGACGAGGACGAGGACGAGGAAGAGGAAGAGGAAGAGGAAGATGAAGAGGAAGAGGAAGAGGAAGAGGAAGAGGAAGAGGAAGAGGAAGAGGAAGAGGCCAAAGACAAGTCCATATTTATAAAGGATCCGTTTATATACATATATAATAAATGATTTAAAGCATTGAAGATAATAAATGATATAAAATATGGAATATTTGGAAATATTATACAATAATAAAACAACATAGTTTAGTCTTTTTTTATTAAAAAATAACTTTTCTTCTTTTAATACATATTTTATAATTATTTGATAATAGAAAAGTATTGT
Source organism: Trachymyrmex cornetzi (assembly GCF_001594075.2). Lineage (NCBI taxonomy): Eukaryota > Metazoa > Arthropoda > Insecta > Hymenoptera > Formicidae > Trachymyrmex > Trachymyrmex cornetzi. The sequence goes on along the minus strand of NW_017296682.1, from coordinate 73,217 downwards.
AACATGTAACTTCTTAAAGACATAAATTTATTCAATACTGTACTCATTTGTGTATAATAAAATGTAGCATGTTATTTAAATTTTTATTAATATCAAGATTTTATAATTAGGCCTTTGTTTCGCCCATCCCCTCAATTATTTTTCATATTTCTGAAAATTGCTTAATGTTATGGAGAATATACTTTTGATCCAAGCAAACTATGTTTACTAATCTCACAAAAATAAACTCTTATTTTATTAATTTCTTATTTTATTTTGTAATGAAATTGAAATTATTGCAAAATTAGTTAAACTTTAGTTAATGATATTTATAAAACAATCTGACCCGTTTTCCGTATGTACAGTCGCGGACAGAACGGTTGCTACACTTTTCTCGATGAGTTTCAAAACTCATTCTTGCTCATTCTTGCTCATAGAGCGATTGAATGTAAGTGGTTAGAAACCAAAAATAAGAATCATTCGCTTGGTGAGCAGGCACGAGCTGCATTCCGAAATTCATCGAAAAAAGTGTTGTAACCGTTCTATCCACGACTGTACAAAGTTACATTTAAAGTACAGTTCACACAATATTGCGCGACAAACATTTGAAGGATATATGTATCTTTTTTTTTTAAGAAAAAATGAACATGAAATCTATTAAACGTCAATTTAATATTAGTTATAATAAATATTCAAAAACTAAGTTACTGTAATTTTACAGTTATTAGGACAACCATATGATTGTTGCATCATTTTTATAATAATTTCAACTATTTTTATGGTTATAATAACTTTAAATTATATATATATATATAGTTATTTTAGGTTGCCAACTGTAATATTTGTTGTTAGAACTATACACATGATTACTGTTGTTATTATTACAGCAATAATAATTATATAATTATTGTAACATATAATTATAATTACAAACGTCAAACGTTTTTCTCTCAGTATTCAAATGATTTAAGTGTCATAATAAAATTTATTTTATAACTTTATTACA
>NW_017296682.1:68635-72135 GCF_001594075.2 Trachymyrmex cornetzi | reverse complement strand
ATAAATTTAGGTAAACGTTTCGGTCTAACATGTGACCATCTTCAGTACATTCAATTTACATATTATAATTAAAATTAATACATATAGTTGATCAAAATAAAAACATAATAAATATACATATTAAAAAATTCATAAAGTTATGGTATGTAACGTCATAAATTCGCAATCGTATATATTGTCGTAGAGAGAGGTGTATTGCGCATGTAGAAAATCTTTATCGTGAAATTATATATAAAATTTGTATCCGTCGACTACGCGATTGCCAGATGCTAATGTAGATTATTGAAAGAACCAAAAAAAGGAAAAACAAAAAAAAACAAAAGCCATTAATAATCAAATATTATGTCAATTAATTTCCAATGCAATCACGTTTCGTCAAATGTGATTTTCAATATGCTCACCACGTATTCGCTGATATATGTTCCTCTAAGAAGTCCACAATTCTTTTTCAGTGCTGCGTTATGTAAACTGATTTGAAATTTTATATATTGGAAATTTTATGTTATTTAGTAAATTCTGTAGACCAAATCGTTATGACTACTTACATGAACAAAGGTGATATTTATATTTTATATTTTCAGAAAGAGAAAGGGAAATATTGTAGGAAGGGATGAAAGCTCATTACTACGAAGAGGGGATATTACCAATAATTGAAGAATACATTTCTGGAAAACGTTCCGTGTCATTTTGTTTATTCAGACTATTTTTCTGTTTCTTTATATGGATCATTTCTGAGACCAATCGTTTGTAATATGATGGTTCAAAGTCAATTATGTTCGTATTATTCCAATCAATTTCGTGATTGAAATCTAACATATGCTGGGATATGACAGACAAATTATTTGTTGGTTTTTTGTAGTCATTTTTATGTTCCTTTAGTCTGGTATTGAGTTTTCGTTTGGTTTGTCCAACATATGTGCAATCGCAATCACGACAACTTATTTTATATATTACATTCGATCGGTCTTCTTTTTTATAGTATCTTTACCTGTTTTTATAAATGAACTTAAATTGTTTAACGGTTTATGAGCAATGTTGAAATTAAATTTTTTTTAGTAAATAGTAAATGTTATGAATTTTTCCGATGTTTTCTTAAAATATGGAATAGTATTTTATATTACTGTTAGTTGAATCCAAATTTTGGTTTATTTTCCTTTCATTAATATTATCAAAATTATTATTGTAAGCTAAAGTTTTAATTCTATTATTGATTGTTGCAAACAAAAAATCCAATGGATATCCATATTCCAAAAATGTATTAATTAAGTATGTTATATTTTTTTCATGGAATTGTGGATGAGAAAGAAACAATACCCTGTCGAGCTGCCCTTTACTACGCCTTTTTTATGTATCAGGGGATGATTTGTATAAAAGTTCAAACATCTGCCAGAATCTGTGGGCTTCTTATCAAAAATCAATCTCCCATTCTCTATGATTAACTTTACATCAAGAAAGCTTATTCCAACATTATCTCCAAACTCGACAGTGAATTTAATTCTTTCATGGTATGAGTTAAAAGTATCAAGTGTGAAAATGATTTGATCGTTTGGCAAAGCGATAATAATATCGTCTACATACCTAAAATAGATGGGAACATGATGTCATAATATCTCTCAGTATTCAAATGATTTAAGTGTAATAATAAAATTTATTTTATAACTTTATTACACACACACACACACACACAAGCTGTTACACATTTTGAATCGTTTCGTGTATATGAACTTTTAAATGTCCTTCACTTGCTTGCAATGCACAGTATGTAACTTTATTTTATAATTAATCGTCTTATTTACATAATATTAATAGTTCACGTATTAGCGCGACTTGGATCTGAAAGATGTCTTGTAATTACTATATTACTGTTTTTTATTAAATTAGCAGTAGTAAATGTTGCACTTACAAATTCTCTTAGTACAAAACAAAAATTTTAACATATCTGGAACCTTCCGATACAATCAATGCTTATTATGCAAATAATTGACTAATAACTGCATAATATGAATAGCAGTTCACGCTGTTATGAGCGACTAATTCTTGAAAGACACTTAGAAATTAATAAATTCTATTTGTAAATTCTTTAATTAGATAAATTAACAAAATTATATTAAAAAATTGTTATAAAAATTAAAAAAATAGTTACTTTCAGAAATTATCAATGCATATGCAATCTTCTCCATAACTTTTTTGTAATATTTTCAAAATTATTTCTATACTTGTCTGCATATCTTAGCTTTCCAAAATTTACTATTTATCATATATTTCATTTTATATATAAAAATATGTGTCTATATTGCATATAAAATGATATGTGGGCAGGCAATGTATTTATCATTTAAAGTTACTTCGGAATCTTTACAATCATCATACTGTATCCATTTGTTATTTTTTCGGTAACATATTGCAGTATAATGCCCAATATCTTCCTCAGAACGTCTTGTTCGTGTTGTAGGTGATTTATAATTAATTATTCCTACCAAACTGTGCTCTTCTCTCAAAAAAGAAAACATAATCTTTCGCGGGATATCTTCCAATTTAACACTTATCGGTTCTTCGTTATTTGAATATATTTCGAATATGAGGAAATATCCTGAAAATAAAACAAAATATAATTTATAACTTTAATTTTCATTTATTATTGATAGAAGTAATAGAATTGTTGTTAATAGAAGTAACAGAATTAAATTAATACCTGTATGTATAATTGAAATAATTTCTAAACCATCGCAATTTATTTTACAGCATTGTTGTGGTTGTAAAGTAATATCTTTCTTTAATTGTACAAAATCTTTTTTAATTAACGCAATTTCAATATTGACTATTGGCAGTACTTTCAATCTTTCCGCACAAAGTTTAGAACACCTGGATACTTCTCGAAAGGTTGGATGTTCTGCAAATAATTTATTACATAAAAAACCAATTGTTACATGACAGTCTATTAAAATACAATTGTTTGGTAAAGTATTGCCTGAAAACATGTTCATTAGAACATGTTCGGCACGTAATCTATAAGATAATTTACGTACACCATAACATACCATATCACAGATTAATTTAAAAAAGATGTTATTACATTCATTATTAATCAAATCTTTGACTTTATCTTTATCGAGATATGCAGCAATAAAGAGTTGCAAAATACTATCGAAAGCACATGTATTTGTAAAAGAATATTTTGTTTTCCCTAATGTAACTGCTTTAATACTTAAATTTCCACCATTTTTATAATAGGTATTTTACGTATATTCTTATCTAATAAAAATTCATTTTCGATACTCTTTCCTTGTAAATATCTGCTCTTTTTTTTTTTTGATATTGCAGTGGAAATGCATTACGCATACCCGGGTCCCCTCGGGGGAGGGGAGCCGGGTTATGTGGGACTCACCCCTAACTTGTTGGAAGGGGGCATACCCATTAAAACCACTGCGGGTGTCTTGGCCGATGTTGAAGGACTCCCAGGAACGCGTGCAGCATACTTCTGGGAGCCCCTCTGGCCCGCC